>NC_056735.1:1114490733-1114625733 GCF_019279795.1 Protopterus annectens | reverse complement strand
CACAGTACAATGACAATTACATCTGAATATGATATATAAGAAATCTTTACCACACATTGCAGCATTACTTTTTATCTGTTTGGAGAATTGATAAATTTGGGGTAAATTGAACTGTCTCCACCTTCTCTCATATAACAGTGATTATCTTGACACATTCTGTCTGCAGAAGTGAAATAATGTTGATTACACAGTTTTTGTGGTGCTGTGATGATAATTCAGTTCTTGTAGCGCTAGGTAATAACTACATTTGTGCTGCTATGGCAATAACTCTTTTTATAACTTTATTTTTGGGGTGACACAATGATGACAACTCTGTTTTGTGGTGCTTTGATAATACTTATGAACCTACTATATGAAACTACAACTCTATTTTTACATAGGTATCAAAGATGGGTGAAAAGTTTAGTATTGAAAATGTCAATGGCAAACTGAGCACCATGTTTTTAATGGTCTAGCAAGACTTTCCTAATTATTACTGAACTGAAGCACACTGAATGTTCAGGTAATCATAATCTGAAATAAAAGTAATAATAAAAGTAGTTTAAACACCATACAGCAGCTTTCACTTCTGTTAGAACAAAATACATAAAATGAAAAATGTAAGTCAAACTAAAGAATTAGGTCAGTAAGTATAGATGGGAAATATGGTAAATATTTCATCAAGGGTAGATGAAAGCAAATATTTATTTTTTAACGGACTCAAATTACTGCTAATTGAATTTAGTGAGATTGCAGAACTGTGAAATGTAGGGCAACTTCTGTTTACCACCAAGACTGCACATGCTTTCAAAATTCCCAGGATTCCTGCACTGCAGGAAGCACAAGCCTTGTGTCATACACTGAGAATACATCATTGTGCAAAGCAGAGAATAACTGTGTAGGGACCTGTATGGGTAGGCAGTTAAGGGGAGCACACAGGACTGGATGGAAAAGTCACAGACTCAGCTGAGTAATACAGAAGAAGAAATCGGCAGAAGGCAAGACAGCAATCTCATTTTCCCTTGAAAAAGCTTACTAGAAAGCCTCTTATGGCCAACTTAAGGTAGTGCAAACTTGTGCCAGTTGTGCCAGACTGCCACCAGGTGCTGTGCAGGTGATGCATACAGCATACGTGAAAATGCTGTTATCTGGTGAGCAGTTAATAAACAATGTATTCATTCCATTAAAGGGCTGACGTAGGCGATGTGGGAAAGTAGAAAGAGAATAGCAAGCAGAGGAACACACACAGCAGAAGGAAATCGACAGGGGATGCACGTCACAGGAGGTAGGGAACAATGACTTTAGGGGAGATAGGTCATGTTATGTTTTATACACAGAGAGAGAAGGGCTGATATAAGGGTGAAAGGGAAACAGGTGGAGGAAAGTGGGGGGTAGTAGGCATTAGGAGCAGACAAACATGAAAAAGTGCAGACAACAAGGGTCATGCTGGCATACACAAGGAAGGGGAGACATGGGATCCACACAGACAGACTAACATATGGCAGGCAAATGACTGGGAATAGCATGGCATATTTGCAGAATGCAAGCTGCTGATCAGTTTAGTAGGTTGTTAGCGGGCCTCAGCAGATGGAGATTCTGAGTCCAGGTGGCCAGTAGTATAGGGTACTCCCTGTTCAGATGGTCTGATGGTAGGGGCCAGCTTGCCTAGAAAAGTCATGGTTCACTAGGAATCCAGTATGAATGCCCTTTCAATTGCAACATCCAGCATCCAGTCTGGCAGTGACTGAGATAGGCCAGGCCAGATAGTTGTGGAAGGCTACTTGCATGGGAAGCTTGGAATGAGCAAGAACCCTCCTTTGGAGAAGCACACCCACCTTACTGACCCACCTTAATTGCAGAGACTGCAGTGTGGCAGCTGACATACCTACAACTCAGTGGTATCATCTTGCCCTGCAGAAGGGAGACAGAAAGGGAAGGGAGCCATTGCTGTGAATGTTCCTCATATGCTACAAAATATATACATACAGCTGAGAAGCTGAGAGTCGCTGGGGGAAAAGGCAACTGCCCTGAGTGCAATCAGTTAGGTGAAAAAATGTACAGATCTCTCCCTGTCTGGAAGTGCAAGCATTCTCGGTATGCATTTAAGCAGGCACACTCACACATTTATAGCTATTTAAATGCTTAGATGACATTCAGTATGTAAAGACAGCAAAGAGCTGCTATGTAAGTACATTGTGGTGCTTTGCAATGTTTGGATATTGACTTTTGCAAAAGTAACAGTACTTTCAGGCAACATAGTGAAGAGGCACCTCTTTTCTACATGATATAAATTAAAGTGAATGCAGTTTGTGAATACAGCAAACAGGAGAGCTATGGAAACTGGTTAAAAAAATGTGGGATCCTCAATTTTACAGACTCAGAGCTACATCATATCCAGCCTAGTACATGTCTACTTTCGCTACTACATCTCAGACTCTTTCAGAAGCCTAAAACCTATTCTTTCCCTCTTCATCCTAACAACCAAATATACATTTAATCATCAAGTATGATATCTATAAAAATACATCTCTTGCACTTCTTCACTTTCCTAAGTCTGACATTCTCCCTACTCCTGTTGTATAAATGTCCTTTACACAATACCAGCACAGCCCATATAAACTCATCCAAAGATTGCAACATTCCCATGCAAGTTCCCAACTATCTCAAGTCCAACTCAAAATTTCTTATACACTTTTCAGCAAAACATTATTTACCACAAAGATGCTTTCTACAAAATATTAATCTTACTTCTTCGTCTTCTTTCAGCTGCTCCCATTAGGGGTCGCCACAGCAGATCAACTGTTTCCATTTCTTCCTGTCCTCTGCATCTTACTCTGTCACACCAACCACCTGCATGTCCTCTCTCACCACATCCATAAACCTTATCTTAGGCCTCCCTTTTTTCCTGTTACCTGGTAGCTTCATCCTTAGCATCTTTTTCCCAATATACTCTGCACCCCTCCTCAGCACATGTCCAAACCAACGTAATCTTGCCTCTCTGGCTTTGTCTCCAAACCTTCCAACCTGGGCTGACCCTCTGATATACTTATTCCTAATCCTGTCCATCATCGTCACACCCAGTGCAAATCTTAACATCTTCAACTCTGCCATGTCAAGCTCTGACTCCTGCCTTTTTGTCAATGCCACTGTCTCCAACCCATATAACATAGCTGGACTCACTACTCTCTTGTAGACCTTCCCTTTCACTCTTACTGGTACTCGTCTGTCACAAATCACTCCTGACACTCTTCTCCACCCACTGCATCCTGCCTGTACTCTCTTCTTCACCTCTCTTCCATACTCACCATTACTCTGAACTGTTGATCCCAAGTACTTAAACTCTTAAACCTTCCCCACCTCTACTCCCTGCATCCTCACCAGTCCTCTATCCTCCCTCTTATTCACACACATATATTCTGTCTTAGTCCTGCTGACCTTCATTCCTCTTCTCTCTAGAGCATATCTCCACCTCTCCAGGGTCTCCTCCACCTGTTCCCTACTCTCACTACAGATCACAATGTCATCTGCAAACATCATAGTCCATGGGGACTCCTGTCTGATCTCGTCTGTCAACCTGTCCATCACCATTGCAAATAAGAAAGGGCTCAGAGCTGATTCTTGATGTAATCCCACCTCCAGCTTAAACGCATCCGTCACTCCCACTGCAGACCTCACCGCTGTCACACTACCCTCGTACATATCCTGTACCACTCTTATATACTTCTCTGACACTCCCGACTTCCTCATACAATACCACAACTCCTCTCTAGACACCCTGTGATATGCTTTCTCTAAATCCACAAAGACACAATGCAACTCCTTCTGACCTTCTCTGTACTTCTCCATCAACACTCTCAGAGCAAACATCACATCTGTAGTGCTCTTTCCTGGCATGAAACCATACTGCTGATTACTAATCATCACCTCCCTTCTTAACCTAGCTTCCACTACTCTTTCCCATAACTTCATGCTGTGACTGATCAGTTTAATCCCTCTGTAGTTACTACAGCTCTGCGCATCACCCTTATTCTTAAACATCGGTACCAAAACACTTTTTCTCCATTCCTCAGGCATCCTCTCACTTTCCAAGATTTCATTAAACAATCTAGTTAGAAACTACACTGCCATTTCACCTAAACACCTCCATGCTTCCATAGGTATGTCATCTGGACCAACAGCCTTTCTGTTCTTCATCATCTTCATAGCTATCCTTACTTCCTCCTTGCTAATCCACTGTACATCATGATTCAGTATCCGCACATCATCCAACCTTCTCTCCCTCTCATTCGCTTCATTCATCAAATCCTCAGATTACTCTTTCCATCTGCCCAACACACTCTCCTCACTTGTGAGTACATTTCCCTCATTATCCTTTATCACCCTTACCTGCTGCACATCTTTACTAGCTCGGTCCCCCTATCTAGCCAATCGATACAGGCCCTTTTCTCCCTACTTAGTGTCCAACCTTTTATACAACTCTTCATATGCCTTATCCTTAGCCTTCTCCACCTCTCTCTTTGCCATGCACCTTATCTCCTTATACTCCTGTCTACTTTCTTCATCTCTCTGACAATCCCACTTCTTCTTCACCAACCTCTTTCTCTGTATACTTTCCTGTACGTCTTCATTCCACCACCAGGTCTCCTTGTCCTTCTTCCTCTTTCCAGATGTCACACCAAGCACCTTTCTAGCCATCTCTCTTACTAGCTCTGCTGTAGTTACCCAGCTATTCGGCAACTCTTCACTGCCACCCAGTGCCTGTCTTAACTCTTCCCTGAACATCACCTCACAATTACCCTTTTTCAATTTCCACCATTTGATCCTTGGTGCTGCCCTCACACTCATCCTCCTCTTCTTGATCACCAATGTCATCCTACAAACCACCATCCTATGCTGCCTAACTACACTTTCCCCTGCCAACACTTTACAGTCTCCAATCTCCTTTAGACTGGCCCTTCTACATAAGATATAATCCACCTGTGTGCATCTTCCTCCACTCTTGTATGTCACCCTATGCTCCTCCCTCTTGTTAAAATACGTATTCATCACAGCCATATCCATCCTTTTTGCAACATCCACTACCATATGACAGTCTGCATTCCTTTGTTTAACACCATACCTACCCATCACTTCCTCATCCCCTCTGTTCCCTTCACCAACATGTCCATTGAAATCTGTTCCAATCACCCGTCTCTCACCCTTGGGTACAGTCATCACCACTTCATCCAACTCACTCCAAAGTTTTTCTTTCTCATCCATCGCACACCCAACTTGTGGAGCATATGCACTAACAACATTCATCATTACACCATCAATTTCCAGCTTCATAAACATCACTCTATCTGACACTCTTTTCACCTCCAAAAGACTCTTAGCATACTGTTCCTTCGGGATAATGCCTACGCCATTTCTCCTTCCATCCACACCATGATAAAACAATTTGAAACTGCCTCTGATACACCTCGCCTTGCTCCCCTTCCATCTGGTCTCTTGCACACACAATATACCAACCTTCTTTCGGTCTATCATATCAGCTAGCTCCCTCCCTATACCAGTCATACTGCCAACATTCAAAGTTCCAACCCTCACTATCACAGTCCTAGCCTTTACCTGCCTTTGGGCATGCCTTCCCCCTCTTCTCCTCCTTCGGCCAACAGTAGCCCAATTTCTGCCAGCACCCTGTTGGCCAACAGTACTGGTGGCTGTCGTTGTTAACCCGGGCCTCGACCAATCCGGTATGTATATTAATATTTTATATTAATATAAAACAAATTATTAATCTTACTACTCCCTTCAAAAAATACCTCTCCTCTTATTTTTCTTCCCAGTTCATCACAAAATGCTTATCTCAGAAGACATCCACTTGAATCCAGGTTCTACACAACAAACCAACATCCAAGCACTAATTACCTGCCTTATATCATCCAGTCACCCTAAACCTAGCTACTGCCTTATTAATAGACAAGGCAAATGTAAAACTGTCTTAATCAAAAAATGAAGCATAAATAAAAATGGACAACACTAGAAGCATGGATATCCACAGAAAACTCCAGTACAGTAGCAATCACCGAAACCTGAAAAAAATAATAATGTCTGTCCTCAATTCTATATCCAAAAAAAAAAAAAAAAAAGAAATACATTTTATTTTGACTTGAAACCTGGCCCAACAATAGGGGATGGGGTTTTGATCCTCATACAACAGAATGCCTCATTTCACATCATGAACTCCTCTAAATCCCCAAACTGGGTTATAGAACATCTAATTATAGCAAACCATACCCACCCTAACATTGCCTTAGTCTACATTCCCCCTCTCTCCTCTATCTCTGTAATCAGAGACACAGTCATACACATTTTCTGTGATGGTACTATGGTTCTGAGGGATTTCAGACAGGATACTAATGCCTTTGAATCCAAGCAGCTTAACAAAATGCTTACATATGTACATGCAAATATTTCAAGCATGGGCATTAATGTCCTTCTAGCCTGCCAATATACCAAAACAGTTGCTCCCATAGTAAGTGAGCAGGCTGTTCTTAAAAGTATTTAAACTAGTACTTGCTTTTATGTAATTTGGTAGGCTGTTCCTTGCATCAGCTGCTCACTTAGAGAACCAATTAGTACACTTCTCATTCCGATAGAATATTTTACATAGGTTGTTTGATGACTTTCTACTACTTTTTGAAACATTCCCGGAGGTAGTTGCCTCTAAATGCCTTATATACCTGAATAATGTCACCTCTTGGATATCTATAATGAGCCACTGTACAGGTTCAGATATTTTAGTCTTTGATAATAACTTAAATTTTCACATCCATGGATACACTTGGTATATTTCCACTGTACTCTTTCCAGTTTACTCATGCTTGTTTTCTTATAAGGTTTCCATACTGTTATTCCATACTTAAGTTTGGGTCAAATGTAACCAACAAACAATGACTTCATCCTTTCTGATTTCCTAGGCTTTATGAATATTTTTATACAACCTATTGTTCTATAACTATCATTAACCAATTGGTTGATACGATTAGAAAAACCTCAAAGTTGGATATAGCCATATACCTAGATCCTTAAATGACTCTACACTTTCAATCACTGTGTGCTGTATTGAATGTTCACCTTTCAATTTACGCCTTCCAAATCTCATATGCTTAGTTTTTGATGTATTTATCAGCATATTACTCTTCTGTGCACAAATGGTCGATTTAGTCAAGTTCTTTTTTTGCAGACGTGCTACGTCAGTAACACGTGTAATTAGGCAACCCAATTTCAAGTTATCTGCATACACACTGTAGAACACCTCAGATGAAAAAGATAGATCTGAAAGATACAATCTAAACAAGTATGGGTCTAGGACAGAGCCCTGTGGGACACCCTGACTGTATAGAAGGATTCCACCTGTTCATTTGCTGTACAATACTTGCCATGTCACGTTTGTAAGCCATGCAGTTATCCATCTTATCAACAGTACAACAATACCTAGTTATTCTAATTTATTGATCAGTATTTTCTGTATGACCCCTATCAAATGCTGAAGTTAAATCTATATAAATTACATCACAGCACAACTTTTCATTCAAAGCTGTTATTATATTGTTATAGAACATAATTTTATAGGTAGTAATAGATCTAGTTTTAACATATGCATGCTAATATATGGTTCAGGTCTCAATCTTTCCAGTTCTGACAATAACTTATCCAATATTATGTTCTCCATTATTTTTCCACGACATGAAAGTAGACTTAAGGGTCTGTATGACTCTGGGTTTGTCCTACTCCCTTTCCATTAAAGACATGTTTAATAAATGTCTCCAATTTTGAAGAATCTCCCCATATTTATACACCCTATTGAATAACGGATAAAATGGTACTGTAAGTTCTTGCTGAAGTGTTCTCAGTTCATTATTATTAATTTCATCTCCTACCTATGCTTTGTTTGACTCCAGTTTGCATAGTTCTTGTTCAATATAATCTAATTTGATTTCATTGTCTGGGGGTCACCTGGATGTCACTAAGACAACTTGTCATCCCAAACCATTTTACATAAGATTTTGTAAATATATCTATAATCTATTGTGACTGAGAATACATTTTAGAAGTTACACACAGCTTATTAATTCATATGTCTCTAGTCCTTCCATGTCTTATGTATCAATAAAATGGTTTTCTATTATGCTCAATATATTTATATAAATTTTCTTCAAACTTTTCTTCATCTTGTCTTGCACTATGCTTAATTTGTTTGTCCAGTTTGTTGATTTCAGTTTTCAAAGTTGTAGTTTGACCTCTTTTTCCATTTCTTGCATTTTTTGCCTCTCATCATAATCAAGTATCTTATTCTTATGGAAATAAATCCCCCAATGTTGAGTGACTAGACTCTAATGTTAAACATCTTAATTTATTTATTTATTTATTTATTTATTTATTTGCTTTAAAACAATATTCCTTCTGCAGTTTTTCCACTGAAAGCATTGTTTTAATTAGTTTTCAGGGTTTACTATCAAAATTCCGAATGCAGATGTTCTGCAAATGGGATATCGGATGGCAGATGGTCAATTGCCATGTTGCCAACCGTCGGTAGTTCATATCAATGAATGCCACTCTGCATTCACTGATATGAAGTTGATCTAAGGGCTGCAGATCACAGTACAGAGCAGACTGGGTTATTCATCCCTTTCCTCACTGTAAGGTGATCTCGGAGTTGGAATATATAGTTAGCAGGGAGGTGGGGGCGGGGCAAAGCCCTCCACAGATGTGATGTAATTTTTGCACTGTATTTTGTGTGTTCAACATTAACATCAACTCTGTAATTGTTGGGTATATAAGTTGATGTTGTGAGCAGACTTTATTTTTCATTTGCCTTTTCCTTTCATATTTATGACCAGGAATGCAATTGTTTTGTGACATTTTGATAGTTTCTGATGAAAGCACTGAAACTTTTTTCTGTGATAAACTCATTAAATTCGCATTTTTACTGTTCCGTTTAGTGTGGTTTGTACTCGCTTTTTTGTTTTTTGCAACCAGTTTTACACAGTTTTGTGTTTTGTTCTTAGTTTCATTGTAGTTATACAAGTAATAATCATAGGTCTCATAACCATTTTTAATCCCTATCATAACATCTCCACCTGACTTTTTGTTAGAATATCTGTTACAATAAAAACACTTATCCCTGACATAGCTGAGTTCTAATCATTGTTCTTTAACTATGTTTCACTGGCAATGATAACATCAGTCTTGTAGGAAGATAGCAAATTTTCCAATTAAAAAAAAATATTATCAATGCTACTCGCATTAAAAACCATCAGAGATGCATCAAATGTTGCTATCTGTGAATTGTTAAATTTTCGACCTGGCAAAAAATTCTGCCTTGTGTTTGTTAAATATTTCAAAATATTTCTCTTCCATGATCTTGACAAGTACATGCCATCCAGTCTGAGCACGTGTGCCCAAAATTAGGCGTGGATGCTCTATACATTTCCATTTTTTAAAACAGGATTTTTTCATGTAGATATTTACGTAAAAAGCTTTTCATTCGTGGTGATATGGCTCTTTTTTCTATAGATGATTTGTGAAAAATACATCCTAACACTTCTACAAGCTATTCTAATTAAGAAGGCTGTAAGTTCCCTAATAATCAGATAGTCCTTGCAGATGAGATCATTTGTACTGATGTAAATAAAAACAGATCTGTACTTCCTTACATTAATTAAGGTATTCTAAGGCCTGCCTCACATCCTTTATTTTTTGCTTCTGGCAAGCATAACTCTATTCGATGTTCATTATTTTCTCTGCAAATGTAGGTATCAGTTCCTCTAATAACCAATTCTCTGATTACAAGCATATCTTTTCTGACCAGATCTGAAGAATCTTTAACTTCTAAGTCAGTAATATTTGCTCTATCAGTTGTTACATCACCATTAGACTTACTAATCACATTGTTTTCATTGATCACATTTGCAAGCATAAAATTCTCATCCAGATGGCTTTGTACATCCACAGCTTGAGTCATGTTGTCAACTTCTGTCTATCTCTTCTTTTTTCTTACAGTAATGTTCTTCAGTGCTTCTACATTCAGTTTTGAATTCTACCTTGCCTCTTTTGTCTATCTTCCCTTTTGGAAAAATGATGCCTTTTTCTGTAGACTGAAGGTTTCCTGACAGAAAAAAATATCATTCCCTGTAATTTGTGTGTTACTTAAAGCAGAATCTTTTTTAGTATGTATTCTCTTTGTTTTGCAGACATGTATCAGTTTATTTTTCTTCTTTGTTATTTGCAGTGAACTTCTACCTTTCTTTTTTTATTTCCTTCTATATGCTCTGAATCTTCAACTTGCTGAATACATGTATCCATAATTCCAAAGTTGTCATTGACATTATCTTCTTTCATAAGGTTTAAGTGATCTCTACAGACAGTGGACACATCCTATCCTAAATTTGTCCTTGGCATATCATTATTTATCTAATCATTAATATATGTAACTACAGTTCTCCAAGCCATACTAGTTATACAAGTGCAATTGTCATTAGTAAGTCTATATTTACTATTAATAATAAGCAAATCATCCAGCTTTTGACATAAGGAACCCAGATCACCAGGTGTTACCTTTCAATATACATAGCACCTATTACACTGTACAAAACATTTGTGCTTTAGCATTAATGGTATACTCATTTAAGGAATCCATATTCAGCTGCAATGAATAAAAAATTCTAAAAGAAAAGAAGACTCAAAATCAGTTACCACAAAATTCAAAGAGAACTTACATCAACTTTTAAAGGAAAAGTCACAGACAATATATAACTAAATATTAAATTAAGTACAGTAAAGCTGTTGCTCTGACTGTACAAGTTGTGAAAGTCACACAAAAGTTGGAATTCCTTCACTATCAGTTGTAGTTTCACCTCTATTTAACAGTAAGGATCAATAAATCACAAACCAAGACAGGATTGTTTAGATATGCTCTGCAGTGTCCTGTCTGCAGTCTGTGTGAATTTATAGCTGACTAGGCCCCTTGGGATGGCTAGTTTGCCTGTCTAAAACCTATCCCTTTCTAACAACTAACAGTGAAAATTAAAGGTAAAACAAAATATAAATCAAAGTAAGTCTTCCTGTCTACAAGCTATCCCTTCTTTCCTACAAACAGTGAAAAACAGAGTGTAAAAAATAAAATATAAATTCAAATAAAAGCCTCTGTTTCCAAGCTAATGCACAGTCAATCACAAACCAATACAAGATTGTTTAGATAAGCTCTGGATTAATGCTCCAACAATTTAACCTAGAACAAGTGGCCATAATACAGTCACTTCTTCACAATCTCTAACTGACTATCATCTATCTCTCTCCACTACTATCTCTACCTCCCTATTACTCCTTTATAATTTCTAACCATCTTCATCCTAAAAGCAGTGGCGGCTGGTGACTTCAAATCAAAGGGGGGCTGCAGGAGACAGCTGAATGGTTGGGTCAATGGGAAGGGGTGCGGCCAACTAGAAAGGGAAGGAGCTATGCTCAAAACCACAAAAACTAACTTTAATTAAATATGCTGCCCTGGGTGCCAAACCCTCATTATGAGAGTCCAATCAAGACAAATGAAGTGCAAAAGAATAAAAATATTTCAATGCATTGGCTGCATGACAGCTTACTTAATATGTAGATGGTAACAAAAAGGTTGTGAGGCATGAAAAAATAAATTACTTTTTAAATAAATTACTGGAATGCCAGTCAAAATCAAGTATAAGAAAAACAAGCAGCACTCAACTCAAACCGCTTCTCCTTGCACTGCAGTTCTAATTATAATTTATATTCAGCTTTATTAAAGTACCAAGTAACATGCTGACAGTAGCAATCTCTGTGATGCCCCCACTTGTAAAAATGTTTCTTATCCAAAAAAGACCTGCTGCCTGACAACTATCTACTTGTTTCATGGGGAAAACATGATCAAAGTAAAAAATGAAAAGCAAACAAGAAACAAGCTCAAGATACATTGCTTAAAGGATTACTGTACAGGTTATGGACCAAACATGAATGGCATTCTGTTTAGTTTATGAGTAAAGCCCTCAGAGATCACTGGAGGTCTCCAACAAGTGTAATGAGCTTCTTAAAATAATGTAATCCTGTCCTTTATTACAAATACTGGCATATGCATTTCAATACCCAACGCTTATACATTATCTAGTTAAGTATTCTCTGCATGGCAACAGCAGAAAGGCTTTCAATGTTGGCAGTTCTTTAACAGTATGCTTATTAAAGCTTACTTGCATGTTATGATCTCAGACAAGCTTACCTGGTGGTCATTAAAGCACTGCTACTTAAACACAGAGCAACAGGCACTTTCTGAGTAATAAGCATAAATCAACAGTACAAAAATATGACAGAAACCAGACCATTCTCTAAAATCAAGAACAGATGAAAAGCCACTGTAGTACTTGTGTCTACCTTGGATGGGGGGATACCCTACATATTTACACTGCATAACTGCTACTTGCCTTGCTTGGACACATTCAGAGTCACTACATGGGGGAGTGGGGGGCAACAAGTATGTCACAATTTGAAATGTCTCTGGCTGACTGTGATGGCCCTGACACATTTGTCATACCTCTCAACCTCAGAGCAAGAAATCTGGATAAAGCCATACACAGAAGTGGGACAAAGGCCCAAAAATAAGGACAATTTTTAAATATTGCTCTTATAAACTTAGAAAGATAATAGAATAGTAGGTCTTGCATTAGTATGAATTTTCTGAAGGATATGAAATCTGAAACTCAAATGTCTGTCATTATTTTCTAACTTCAGTCTTTAATGATTTACCACTAATTTGCCAAAAAAACCCACAATTTTATGAAAAATGGACCAAAAATGTGATGCAAAAATATAAAATAGCCACACAATACAGCTGGGAACCTGTCAAAGAAGGGACACTTTTTTAATATTAGTACTGCTAACTTGAGCAGCTGACAAAATAAAAGAATCAACATGCATTTCTGAAATAAAAGTAATTTGTAACTCTGATTATTACAGTTATTTCTTAATTGTAAACCCTCCATGTTTTCTTCCAAGATTGCTATTTTGCGGAGGGATTATTACGGGAAGAGCAACATTTTGAGCCAAATTCAGGGACAGTTGAGAGGTTTGGCAATGCCTAATTCTATAAAGCAATTTATTTGCATGTACCTCTCAGCCTGTTAATGCAATAAATCAGGACAAGGCCAAATATATTGGGGGAACATATAAACAATACTAAAAATTGCTCTTGTATAAACTGAGACAGTTGATAAAATAACAGGTCTTACTTTAGCATGCATTTTTCTGAAGGTTATGAAGTCTGAAACTCAGTGTGTCATTATTTTGTGACTTAATTCCTAAATGATTTTCAAGAAACCCACAAATTTTATGAGGAACAAACCAAAAATAAGAATCAAAAATCTATTCATTCTGTGAAAATCTGGACAGTTGGGAGGTATAGTTCAGCTGGGGCTGTCTTTGAGTTTGCTGCCCTTCCCCCTCACAAAATCATGGTTGAATGGAGCCCTCCCCCCTGCAGCCATTCCAAGGATCCATTACTTGGCTATTTCACTCCATTTACCATAAACACCAATGTGCATACTGCTTTACTTCTATGATGATTTGGATTTCATTTGAAAGTTTTATTTTGCATTTTACAGCACAAACACTAAGACATCTGCTAAACAAAGCAATGCAGTCTCACAATGAAAACAGACTTAGCATTAAAGGAAAACAATGGGATATCAAATTAAAAAGCTCTACCTGCTGTCTCCTTAAGCCCCCGTTATGCGCTACAGCCAAAAAAAAAAATAACTGCAACTTTAAAATAAAATCATCAAAAGTGTTTTATATCTTAGGCTTCCTAACTTTCCGTACTATTTCACTTCCCTATTTAAAACCAAAATGAAAACCGTCTAGCCTTCTCTTAAATAGCGATGTCACATCTGCCATATCTCTTCTTGTAAATCCAGGGACATTTCCTTCCCCAAAGTGACGTGAACACTGCCTAATTTAAATGCTGTATTGAAGCCCCCATGATCCTCCCACATTATGATGTCATCTCTGCCTTGCCCAGCCCACTATTGCCTTAATAAAATGCATTAGCTGGTGTGTGGAACTTCTTTTCGGTCGAGGTGAATCCTGTCGGCTCCATTTCGTGCGAAGGAATTCCTAACAGTTTATACTGCTTGCATCTTCACCAGCGTTTCGCTAATTCCTAGGTAAGGTAAGTCTACTTAGTGTAAGAAAAGGTAATTTTACTGTCCATGCGTTCGTAGCCCTGATATTTATTTCTCTGGTTTTAAAGTGCACATTAGTAGCGTTAGTGTTTGTACGGGTGGCACGTGCTTTTAATTTTTAATAGTTAAGCATTTTAGCTGGTTTTTAATTGTTGTGTTCGGTTTTGTTTGTAAATGTTCTGTATTGTGCGCAGATCATTAGTTCAGTTGGCTCTGTACCGCGTGTGTGTATAGATCGCGATGGTAACCAATTCTGTGGAAGCTGTTATTCTTGGGTAACTTGTTCTACTGTACAATCACTTTTACAGACTTTGCAAACAGTTTTACAGCAGGCTGCTTTTACAGAATAGTAATAAGAGCATTGTGTTGATCAAGGTACCGGGCGTCTAGTTTTGTAGGCACTTGCGATTAACTGATGTGGATTTAGCAGCAGTAATTCGCCCTAGAAATGTAGTGCAGCTTGTAAGTGAATATTTTACATAAAACTTGATGCATTGTGTTTTTATGTGAAGTAGATTGCGAGCAAATTAGTTTAGATAACTGCATGGCATCCCCCCCCCCCCACCCAGTGAATGCAAAAGCGGAATCTCTTACACTCAGTTTTTGGTGGAATGGGGTAGTACATATTCCATTTTAGCGATTAGCATGCTTTTGACGAAAGCTGCATGTGTTCTGGGGGAATAAGGTTTGTGAGATGCTGTAGCAGAGTTTCATTTGGGTAAGTAGCTTAGTTTTTAGTATTAAGGGAGAAACTGAATATTATTTCTAATATGGTTCCCAAATACTTTTTTTAATAGGTTATCATTAGGTTAACATTTAGCATGATGTTGCCCTTATTGAGAGGGAGGAATTAAGTTTGTGAAGTGTAGCCCACAGCATTACATTGGTTTTAGCTGAGTTCAATGGGATTGCTGAATAACCAGGAATTTAATTTTAAGAAATTTGCATGAAGCTTGGGTTGCAAGGTTTAGGTTTGCTGGAATCTGTCAGGAGGATATCATATGCATAGACTAAGAGAAAAGTCATTCAGGTCATAATTACTGCTCTTTACAAGGATGAAAAATAGAAGTGGCCCCAGTAATAAGCAAGAAGGACAAGTCTGTAAAAGTCTTTGTCAAACTCCTTTCAGTGATTACTGAAGTCAGTGTGAGTGAGAAGCTTTACTAAAGTCACTGCATCCAAGAAGTAGAGGCTTATAAAAATCTTTGTAACTGCCATTACTGAGTAAGTTGAATTAGGAATTTTATAAACCACTGAAAGTCACAATTGGCTTAAGTAATGGTAAAAAAGCTCCTAAAAATAAATAAACAACTCTGGTTCTCACTTTTCTCAAAGAAATGCTCTTGCAAGTGTTCCATAATTCATTCTGAATTCTGGAAGCTGACTACAGTCATGGCTGCTTTCATGTCGGCCATGGATATACTGGAAAAGAGGAAAGAAATCAAGTGAACCTTTGCCCTTCAGTGTCAGTGAGCTGTAGTAATGTAGAAATCACAGAGAGTTAGCACTTTGATCCTTAGACAAAAAGTGATTACTGTGTGCATCTTAAATGAATTATTAAACTCAGCTAGATGGTTAGTGCCACCACTTCTTTTGTATTCTTTATAACAGATGTTATCTTCAGTTACTTTGCAATAAAGTACATCGGTACTACTATGAGCTTCTCATCACACAGCATAGTAAAGGGGTCAGGAGAAAAGTACAAAAGTGCACTTAGCTTTTCTGCAGCAACATTAAAGTGCAGAAAGAAGCAATCAGTGTTTGTCAGTGATGCCTTTACTGAATTTGTCAAAGACAAGGATGTAGCAATACTGGTTTATTTATTTATTGCTGGTAGGGCAAAAAAAAGGAAAGCTATTTTACCTGAACATGATAGTGGCACTAACCATGGTTCACTATGAAATGTAACAAGCTAATTCCTCCAGCAGTTCGAAAGAACAATCCTTCCATTCAGTTTTTAAACATAGCCATTGCCCATTATTTATTTTACTACACTGCCCTAACTCACAAACTCCTTCACAAACTGGCATGTAAGAGCCAATGAGGAGAACACTATAATGAATCAATGGAAACGCTGTCTACTCCACTCGAGCTGCTGCTAGTGTAATGCTTGGAGCAAGAGGAAGTTTTGGAAAATAAAGTCTGTTTTTTTTTTTTCCCTGACCCATTTATAATGACTTCAGCATCTTAGGGGCTTTTTTTCCCTGACCCATTTACAATGATTTCAACATCTCGGCAGCTTTGGGTTGAATAACTTAAGCAACAACAAAAAGAGAATGGATTCATGTTGAAGGCCAGATGCAGTACTTTGCTGGGGCATATTGAGGTCACTGGAGCACCTGCTGAACTCCTCTACAATAAAGTCCATTTCCTTGTTTAGGGGATAAGTTCACTGGTGGTATGTTTTAAGACTGATGCAGTCTTTGTGGTCTCTTTGTTAATTGTTGTATGCCATATTGATAAGTATTAATTTTGTGGAGGGTATATTCTATTTTATACCCTTTATACCCTTTATAATCTGTTAATGTTTTTTTGTATAGCACGGATGGGCTGTATTATCCTTTGTCCAAGGGGCTTTTAAGGATTCCACCTCATGAGAAGTGCAAAGTTGGCTTTTGAGAAATTCTTTACAGTGATTTCCTTGGCTGTGGGTGGATACGGGATATAGATGTCCAGGGAAATTTTGTTATGGTCTGATCTTACCAATGAGGGGTTTACCTCTGGTGTGCAACATAGAGTCCCCATGTTGGTGATGACCAGGTCCAATATGTTCCCTCTTGTGGGAGTGGTGACCAGTTGTTCCATTGCGTCAGAGTTTATAAATTAAAGGAACCGTTGGGCGAGGGTGTTTGGGCTAGAGTAGTTTTCCCAGTCAGTGTTTGGGTATTTGAAGTCACCCAATAACATAGTGTTTGGAGAGACCTTCATATTCTCCAGTGTTCTCAGGAATGCCAAGTGGGGTTCCTGTAATAGGGCGGGTGTTCTGTAGCAGGCTACAAACTGAACTGCAGTTTTGCATGCTGTTAGTTGCACATGGATGGTTTCCGATGCTTCGTGCAGTACCACCAACCTGGAGGTGTAGTTATCTTTGAATATAGATACTCCCCTCCTTTTGTGGTTTGGTCTGGGGCCGAACGCATGGTATGAGTTATAACCTGGCAATGCTGGGGTGCTCTCAGGAGCCTTGAACCATGTTTCTGTTACTGCACAGACATCGATTTTCTATATGCTTAGGAGAGCCTCGAGTGCGTGCATCTTGAGGTTTAGACTACTGGCATTGAGTAGCATTACCTTTAGTTTTTTTATCCTTGGGTTCTCTATGGAGGTGGGTTTGTCCTTTGAGCCTCACCTAAAAAAGGCACTATGGGGGTGGCAAGAGCCTTGGCCAGTATATGGCAGCCTAAGGGTGACAGGTGCAAGCCGTCCCTAGCAAACCAACGTGGCTTGTCGAGCATGTCATCCCAGGCTCACAGACACTGGATCTCCTTTGAATGACACCAATACTTTAGCCAATTGTTGAAACTGATCATTTTGTCTTTATACTGTGGCATCATTCTTGGTGAGGGCAAGATGCTACTCAAGGTCAGGGTCATACCAGCCTGGGTTACATGGTCAGAGAGCTCCTCTGTCTCTCTTCATGTAGTCCAGGGAGGTACGTCTCAGGTCATTCACACCAGCATGGACAATGACAGAGTCATATTTGTACTTGCTTTGGAGTGACCTGAGTGCTTGCGTTATGTGGCAGATCCTGGCACCCGACAGGCAGTTTACAGTGACCTTCTCCTTCTTCAGTCTGGTGAGTGGGACGTCAGTGTGCAGGACAAGAGTCCCCTATAACAAGTGTATTTGGTGTGTAGTTTGGCCTTAAGGGCTGTGACTGTGAGGCACACTGATTTTGTGAGATATGTAATTGGTGGGTATTGTTGAGGGGTGGCTGTTGCTTGGATATCTGCTTAGGAGGTCTTTGCTGTTTGGGCAGATTTTTATTTAGAGCCTTCGAGTATGTTTTTGTGTGTTTATGTGTTGGGTATGCAGATGTAATAGGTCTGTGTGAGATTGGATTTGTGGTGCGGGAGGTTACCTTTTCCTCCTGACTGTGCCAGTCTTGGTTTGAGAGAGCTCTGCCTCCAGTTTGGCTGTGTAACTGCATCTCTCACATGTATTAGAGTTTGTTGGAAGGAGGACAGGGTTGTCTGTGTATGTAAGGCAATTGTAACATTGCCTCAAAATTCCCTGATTCACCAGCTGGACTGGAGAGTAACCTTGAAACTGACCCTTGGACATACCATATTAGTATAGGGAACTGTTTTTTTACTGATCAGATTAGGGGAAGGGAACTGATTTTTCACTTGATCAGGAAATATTCTTTAGGATTGTTGACTCAGGTATTTGTGTGTTGTATAAGGCAAATATATAAAATGTACTGCTTTCTGCTGAGAAACTTTACTAGCTTAGTATAGTAAAAACATATTTGGAAGTGATTGTGGGCGCAATAGTCTAAGATAATTCCTGGAGAAGTGTAGGTGGGCAATGAGTTGGTGATGTAGAATGCAGTGATAAGAGAGGACAGTAAGTACATAGGAAAGGCCCGGTCACAGAAGTATTATGTTGATGTGAGGGGTGGGGTACAGACAGGACGTTTGTTGGGTATATCTGCAAGGTTGAGGATAGTACTTTTAAAATGTACTAAAGATAGTACTGACTATAAAATTAGACAGATTTTGATTCTTTAAGGATTATCTAGTTGTGTTTACTGAAAATATGAATAATCATCTTCAGTCACTAACTGTTAACTCACCTAAGAGTACTCCTAGTATTTTGCTCTCCCTTGCCAAGAAATGCTATTCATCACATTCTTTATTCTATGAGTCACAGGAATTCACCAAAACACTGACAGGATAATATTTTTACAGTCTTACCACAAAACCTGGAGGCAAAGTATAACATCCGCTTATTATATATCCAATCACAGTCTACCACCTCTACAAGCCAGAGGTTATTTGGTGGGCGAGGGCTTTGACTTCTTAAGGGAAACCTCATCAGATATTGCCATCTATACAAAAGTTTCACTGAAGGCATGGAGGTGAGATGATAGGATCTTAGGAACAAGTCTTTACTACTTGTTCAAAGCTGGAAGCATTTTTGAGGAATGTTTCTAAAACATGCTATGTGATCTGGTAGGGGACAATAGAGTTCTTAACTCAAATTAAATTATTTACTACTATTTCGGTGCCAAATGTGAAATACACGACTAATTTCAGGATGAGTAGTGCTCTGTTAGCCAGATAATAATGAAAAGCTATTGGGTTTATTATATCTGTTTAGAAAAATGTTTTACTTTTTGGAGATTTAATTCTGGAAGGTACATGGTTATCAGAAGGAGGGCTCTCTGTGGTCACAGTAGGTATACATTTGGTACAGAAGTTTGTTACTCACATGAAGCATTTGCTATCTGGCTCTTGGGGAATGATGTAATATGACACAGTACCTAGCATTGGGCATGCAATAATATGACCTAGCACCTAGCATGGAGAATGGTATAGTATGACATAATACCTAGCATGGAGAATGGTATAGTATGACATAATACCTAGCATGGAGAATGGTATAGTATGACATAATACCTAGCATGGAGAGTGGTATAATAGGACAGAATACCTAGCATGGAGAGTGGTATAGTATGACATAATACCTAGCATGGAGAGTGGTATAGTATGACATAATACCTAGCATGGAGAATGGTATAGTATGACATAACACCTAGCATGGAGAATGGTATAGTATGACATAATACCTAGCATGGAGAGTGGTATAATAGGACAGAATACTTAGCATGGAGAGTGGTATAGTATGACATAATACCTAGCATGGAGAGTGGTATAGTATGACATAATACCTAGCATGGAGAATGGTATAGTATGACATAATACCTAGCATGGAGAATGGTATAGTATGGCATAATACCTAGCATGGAGAGTGGTATAATAGGACAGAATACCTAGCATGGAGAGTGGTATAGTATGACATAATACCTAGCATGGAGAGTGGTATAGTATGACATAATACCTAGCATGGAGAATGGTATAGTATGACATAATACCTAGCATGGAGAATGGTATAGTATGACATAATACCTAGCATGGAGAATGGTATAATATGACAGAATACCTAGCATGGAGAGTGGTATAATAGGACATATTACCTAGCATGGAGAGTGGTATAACAGGACATAATACGTAGCACAGAGAATGGTATATGCCAATACCAATACATTTAAGACTGATGATTTTCATCCGTTTTTGCACATTATTGGAATTCCTGTGTTTCACTTTTGGTAATATCTGAACAAGCTTACAGCTGTCCACAGATTTAAAACACTACCTTATTGTTGCCTTTTACGATTTATATGACAAAGAGGAACAAAACGCTGCAAAATTGACCCCTGTGGTACTCAGAGTGGTATTCCTAGGTAATGATATATTTTGTAATTCTTACTTGTAATAACTTGATAGATAAGTCTGTGCTCATCGTGAGACTGCATTGCTTTGTTTAGCAGATATATCTTAGTGTTTGCACTGTACAATGCAAAATAAAACTTAAGTCCAAATCATTGCGGAAGTAAAGCAGTATGCACATTACTGTTTATGGTAACTGGTGTGAAATAGCCAAGTAATGGTTCATTGGAATGGCTGTAGGCCGGGAAGCTCCGTTCGACCATGATTTTGTGAATGGTGGCAGGGCACCAAACTTACAAGACAGCCACGGCTGAACTATACCTCTCAAGTGTCTTAATTTTTGAAGAATGAATCAATTATTGCTTTTTTCTGGATTATTCCTCAAATTTAGTGGTTTGCTGTGAAATCTTGTCGGAATAAAGTCACTAAATGACACCATGCGTTTCAGCCTTCATAACCTTCAGAAATATGCATGCTAAAGGAAGACTTGTTATTCGATCAACTGTCTCAGTTTATACAACATCAATTTTAGTACTCTTTCGATGTCCACCCACATATATTTTTCCTTGTCCAGATTTTGCTAGGTACATGCAAATAAATTGCTTTATAGAATTGGACATATCACAAACTCTCAACTGTCCCTGAATTTGGCTCTAAATGTTGCTCTTCCCTTAATAATCCCTCCCCAGAAATGGCAATTTTGGAAGAAAAACAGGAGGGTTTACAATTAATTATTAATCCAGTTAGGGATTAATTTCATTTTACAAATGCATGTCAATTTTTTTTTTGTCAGCTGCTCAAGTTAGCAATATAATATTAAAAGGTGTCCCTTGTTTGACAGGTTCACAGCTGTATTGTGTGGCTGTTTTATCTTATTGAATCACATTCTTGATCCATTTTACATACACTTGTGGGTTTTTTTGGGACAGTTCGTGGCAAATCATTAGAGACGGGAGATAGAAAATAATGACAAACATTTCAGTTGTAGATTTCATACCCTTTAGAAAATTCATAGTAATGCTTGACCTACTATTTCATAATCTTTCTAAGTTTATAAGAGCTATAATCCTACTTCTATTTGTGCCTTTGTCCCACTACTATGTATGGCTTTGTCCTGATTTCTTGCGCTGAGGTACATAGGTATGACATGTGTCAGGCCATCGCAGTAAGCCATAGACACTTCAAATTGTGACAAACTTGTTGCATCCAACTACCCCATGTACTGACTTTCTATGTGTCAAAGCAAGGCGAGGAGCAGTTATGCAGTGTAAATGTGCATAGTATCCCCACTTCCAAGATAGACACAAGTACTAGAATGGCTGTTCATCTCTCCTTGATTTTGCAGGGTGTTCTGGTTTCTGTCATGTTTTAGTACTGTTCATTTATGCTTATTATTCAGAAAGTGCATGTTGCTCTGTGTTTAAGTAGCAATGCTTTAATGACCATCTGGTAAGACTGGTAATGTTACCTGAGATTGTAAAATGAAAGTACATTGCAATAAGCATACTGTTAAAGAATTGCCAACATTGAAAGCCTTTCTGTTGCCACGCAGAGAATACTTATGTAACTAGATAACATATAAGCCTGGGGTATTGACATGCATATGACAGTCGTTTTACTTAAAGACAGGATTACATTATTTTAACATCTCATTACAGGATTTATCTGAAAACTAAACAGAATGCCAATCTATATCATGTGTGGTTCATATCCTGTGCAGTAATTGTGCAGTGTATTATGAGCTTGTTTCCTGTTTGCTTTTCATTTCTTACTGTGATTATGTTTTCCCCTTGAAACAAGTAGATAGTTGTTGACAGGCAGATTTTTTTTTTGTTTGGATAAGTAACATTTCTAAAAGTGTGTGTATCACAGAGATTGCTAGTTTCAGCACGTTACTTGGTTTGGTTACTTGGTAGTTTAATAAAGCTGAATATAAGTATAATTAGAACTGGAGTACAAGGAGAAGTGGTTTGAGTTTAGGGCTGCTTGTTTTTCTTAGACATGATTTTGACTAGTCTTGTGATGGAAATGTTACAACTTGGGCAGTATTGTCTTTATTGATGCAGGTATTTTGTTTCAATGTTTTCAGGGATGTTTTCAAATTAATTAAAACTGGACTGCATTGTACAAGCACTATATATATATATATATATATATATATATATATATATATATATATATATATAAATGTTGGCTAAATGTATTATGTTTGAATGTCTGTTTCAGTGCTGCTTTGTGCAAGGGGTCTGTGATGGGAAAATAAACCAAACCTGAAGTTATCTGGCACGGGTTTAATGTATTATCTTTTATCGGTTTCAGTGCTGCTGTAATGTCCACAATCTCACTGCAAGCAAGGGGTCTGTGTGTCTGTTTGTATGTCTGTCTGTGTGTCTGTCTGTGTGTCTGTCTGTGTGTCTGTCTGGACAGCCATCTAGTTGCTGAATATTTGAACTGTATTAAATCTATTTTTGTGAGGGAACTACAGAGGATTTATTTTAATTATGTGAAGTCTATGCAGTTCTGTTTTTATATATGCACTTTTTACCATTTAGTGAGCGTAGGCATGGTTTATGTAAGTACGGAAGCCCCTAAGGAGTGGGATGCATGCCGGTTCTCTGTGGCTGTTCATCTATATTCCTAGTCTGATTGCACTTGTAATGGAATTCAGAACTGGGAAGCATTGTCATTTATGGTGCATGCATTTAGTTTCACTGCTTTCAGCAAAAAGGTTCAAAACAGTAATTATAAAAAAGACACTACAATTGGACTCCATATTACAAGGAATGTAAATGTATACAGTACAGAGGTGTATTCAAGAACTTGTCATTTATTCCTGTGAAACGCAGCTGTGAATTCAAAATAGCACAAACCTAAATTTACGTTTACACTGCCAATGGCTACATGTATTATCTTCGAAAGTCGGTTTCGTTGCTGTTTCAAAGTCCAGATTAGGATTGCAATTTTGTTCAAAGTGTTTGTTTTAGACTGCAAGCAAGGGTGCAAGTGTGTGTGTGTGTGTGTGTGTGTGTGTGTGTGTGTGTGTGTGTGTGTGTGTGTGTGTGTGTGTGTGTGTGTGTGTGTGTGTGTGTGTGTGTGTGTGTGTGTGTGTGTGTGTGTGTGTGTGTGTGTGTGTGTTACTGCAAGCAAGGTGCAAGTGTGTGTGTGACTGCAAGCAAGGGGGCAAGTGTGTGTGTGTGACTGCAAGCAAGGGTGCAAGTGTGTGTGTGTGTGTTACTGCAAGCAAGGCTCTGTCTTAAGCAAGGTGAAGTTTGCTTTAGAAAAGTTTTTCACTGTGGTTTCCTTGGTTGGGGGTGGTGGTGTGGTGTGGTGTGGACATCCAGGGTGATTAGTTTTATGGTCTGATCTAACCAGTGACGGGTTGACCTCCGGTATGGAGCACCTGTCGCCCATGTTGGTGATGACCAGGTCCAATATGTTGCGGCCTCTGGTAGGGGAGTTTACGAGCTGATCCAGGGCATTTGAGTTGATAAATTCCAGGAAGCGCTGAGCCTGGGAGTTTGTACTCAAGTACTTTTCCCAGTTAATGGTAGGGTAATTGAAATTTCCTGATATCAGGGTGTTTGGTAGGACCTTCATGTTTTCCATTGTCTCCAGAAAGGCGTAGTGCTTGTCCTGTGAGGGTGATCTGTAGCAGGCCACAATTTGCATTGCAGATTTGCCCGATGTTAGTTGCACATGGATGATCTCAGAGGTATTATGCTGTATTGTGTGGCTATTTTATCTTATTGCATCACATTTTTGGTCCATTTAACAAATTTGTGTGGTTTTTCTGGGGACAATTATTGGCAAATCATTAGAGAATGAAGATGGAAAGAAATGACTTTTCAGTTTCAGATTTAATAGCCTTTGGAAAATTCATACTAATGCAAGACCTACTCTTTTTTCATAATCTTTCACAGTTTATAAGAGCAATAATCCCACTTCTATTTGTGCCTTTGTCCCACTTCTATGTATGGCTTTGTCCTGCTTTCTTGCAGTGAGGTTCATAGTGATGACATGTCAGGGCCTTCGCTGTCAGTCAGAGACGTTTCAAATTGTGGCATACTTATGTCCAACTGCCCCATGTACTGGCTCTCCATATGTCAAACCAAGGCGAGGATCAGTTTTGCAGTGTAAATGTGCAGAGTATCCCCCCTTCCAAGGTAGACACAAGTACAATGGCTTTTCAACTCTCTTGTGGAATCCCTTGTATTAGCCTGGATTTGTAGTAGGGGTTGTGTGAATGATGCAGCAGTATGGAGTTGTATATGATTCCTTTTTATTTTTCGGCAGCTGGAGCTTGTACAGTGTGTAAGGACTGTTCCTTGGTGAATAAATATCAGCATGTATAGTTTTTTTCTGGGCAAGCGTCACATGCATCTGGAAGCCTGTTACATGCAGGGGTGTAATGCAAGTGGTGATGTGAGTGGATCAGGCTGTAGATGGAAGTATTGTGGTGTGAGTGGACTCTGTGATGCTGGCTACCTTGACGAGGTACAGAGGCTTTTCACAATAGTGCTGTGGGAATTTCCACTTTTGCACATTGTAAACCAAAAGCCACCTTATCTTGTATGTCTAATGATGGATCAGTTGACTTCTGGTACATTTAGCAAAATTAAATGATATTTGATTACTGTAGATTTGTAAGGTCCATTAAAATGACAACTGTTTCACAGGTGTTAGATCTTCATTACACTGCAGTCTTAATGTATACAGAGGTTATATTTAGAGATAAATGGATAGAGCGCATACTTTGTAAATTATGATACTGTAATTAAAGCAAAAAATGTAGTAAGACCATGCATACTAAGCGGTGAAATTCTGAGTAAACCAACATATGATGGAGTATATGTAGTTGCCCATTGCTGGAACTGTGAAAGTCCAGCCAAAAAAGCAGACTATATAATCTCACTATTCTGAAAAGCCCTACTGATATGTAACGAAGTACAGTAAGGGCTACAAACAGTAAGAGCATAAATCTGCAGTGACCATGCGTAGACAGTAACTGCATGTTTTTGCATAAGCCGATGTCTGGCACAATTAAACAGTGCAACAAATTACAAGTGGTATGCACTACCATAATTTTTTTTTAAATATTGACTCAAAAAAGCATGTGGGTGCTGTCATGCAAGTCTGAAATACTTTGTTTATAGTGTATCATTTGTTAGCTATTTAAACAGGAAGGGAAAATAAGTGGCAGATTGATGCTTTGCAAAGCAGGGATTATTGCCAGTGCTATGTAGCTTGGTTTTAAATTTGACAGGAGGAGTGCAACAAAAAAAGTCTCCCACTGTAAGGAGGAAAAGGCTGACAAGCAAACAGTACATTACTCTGGTCACCTGCTGTGACGAGCTGACAATCACATGCAGATAATGGGTCAAATTACCCTTGGCTCTTTGACAGCTAGGGAAGGTAGGTGTGAAGTGGGAGGGGAGATTCCTTGAAGAGCTAGATTTCAGCCTTCACAAAAGAAAGCAATTTAGCATTTCTAAGATGAAAGAGCTGGAAAATGCACTTTTCAGTTCTGTTCTGTAGCATTTGTACTGCTTGTGTTTTAAGTGGTCATTGAAAAAGGATAACATTTTAACCAAAAGTAGGGGATTTTAAGCCTGCAGTGAATGCCTGTTAAGTCAATGAAGTCACAGCAACTTAAGGCAAAATGTGGCAGATCTGATGCAATTTTTTGGAGACAAATAATGCATTCTGGGATACTTAGAGGCAGAGTAAACAGTCTGAATTTTTTCAATATGCCAGACCCCATGTGGTCAGAGTCAGAAATTGCATCTAAAAATATCTAAAAAGCTCAAAATAGTCTCAGAGTGCTGTTAAAATGTAGGAAACATCAAAACATGATGAAATAAATATGTTTTTTGAGTCTGAGGGCGCGGTTGTCCTTTAAAACTTCTCTGCCCTTGAAACTCGCATTCAATGAAACAGCATTGAAACCCACATTCAAAGAAAATACATTTTGCCAGTGGCAGATAAAGATTAACTTTGGGCTGTTTTCAAATCATAGGCCCCTTGCACATGAAACATAGATGTGTTCTTTGATACACCTTCCTGACTGTATTAAATTATATTCATTGTACAATACAGTACAGTTGTTAGACAGCATTTTAAATTTATTGTTTTGAACATTTTTCCAGTAAACAATGAAACAAAATGCATGCACCAATGACAAAACTACCCAATTCAGAACATTTCCATCATAAAAGTCTACTCAACCTTCTACAGTCCACCAGTATCAGTAAATATGCACAATCTCTGAAGTAGTAAAAGTCATCTAAATAATTCCCCATTAAAGAAATCTGTAACAATGAAGAGGTTGCTGCTAGCAAACAACTTTATATGTCATTGTTTATTCAGATACAAATAAAGTGCCTGTTGCCCTTGAGGAATAAATTGCCTATGTTGCATGCATTAAAAAAATGATAAGCTAGTAATATCGCAATAGGGACTGTATGGCAAACTGATAACAGGTTCATAGTTACTACTCTAGGTATCTTTGCCAAAAAGGACTGCAGCATCCACCCACTTTACAACAAAGTACAGTATCAGCAATGCATCTATCTACTGTGGGAGTAGAACCCACAGCCTTCTGCATCAAAAGCAAGTACACTACCTGTTGTGCTATTAACAATGAAAGCAGACTCAGAATAAGCAGCACTAAAGTTTTGTTCCCCTGCAGCTCTCAGCTCCTTGTAAAATCTACTCGACACGCAGTTGTATCTCTGAACTTTGCAGCACAAGAAATCTGGAAAAAGCCAAAATTTATTGGGGGGGACAAAAGCCCAAAAACCAGGGACACATTTTAAACATTGCTTGTATAATGTTGGAAAGTTGCTAGAATAAAATGCTGTGTTACCACCATACATTTCACTGCCACGTCTTTAACCCAGGGGACCCTGTGCAAAACAGTCAGAGAAACATTCCACTATGCCAAATCAGCTGTTTTGTGAAAGAGAGGAAGACGAACTTAAATGGCTACCATTTAGTGAATTCAGTTCTCACCATAGCTGTCAACCTCTTGGCACAAAACACCTGAACAAAGCCAATAATGGGAGAATACAGCCCCCAAACATATTCAGTGAATTCAGTTCTCACCATAGCTCTCAACCTCTTAGCAAAAAACATGTGGACAAAGCCAGTAATGAAGGGAATATACAGCCCCCCAAACATTCAATGAATTCAGTTCTCACCATAGATAACTCTCAACCTCAGCACAAAATACCTGGACGAAGCCAATAATGGGGGAATACAGTCCCAAAAATAGGGACAAATTTCAAATATCCATGTTATAAACTTAGACAACTGCTAGAATAAACAGTTTGTGTTACCATGTACTTTCTGAAGAATATGAAGTCTGAAATGCAAATGCCTGTTATTTTTAAACATTTAACCAGGAAACTAGTCTGACTTGGAACAAAAGACAATTTTCAGCAGAGCAGGGAGAAATGCCAGACACAGCTTCGTAAGATGGCAGGACATGCATACACCACACAGAAGGCACCCCAGCCAAGAATCAAACCAAAGAACCTGTAGCTGTTAGGCAGCAATTCTACCAGTGCACCACTGCACTACAGACTTTGCAAGGAAAAATGTAGATACAGAAACCACATATTTTATGAGGAACAGAACAAATATGAGGCAAAAATCTGCAATTTTTTTTAGAAATGGTGGTGAATAGGGAATTCAGGTCCTTGCCACCTGCATCCAAGGTACAGGGTTCAAGCCTGAGTATCTCTACCCACCACCATTTGTTCTCTCTAGCCACCAGTATATAGTAACTGGGGCATTACACACACCAACATAATTTATGTCACGAAGCCTTCACCTACCTGCAATACAATATGTCCTAACCATTTCACAAATGAAGCCCACAATCCAGCCATCGACCAAACACCTACCCGAAGCCTTTGTTCAGCAGTAATTCACAAACAAAGCCCGCACAGCAGTGAAAGTCCCTCAAGAGCAGCTCACCCCTCAGTCCTCATTGCTTCTGCCTGCAGCTGAAGCAGTCCGGAGCTCCTCTGTTCTGTGTGGTCATCACCACACAGATTCCTGGGTATCTCACAGCAATGATTATTGGGTACCTCTTTGTCTGTATCCGGACATCTGATAAAGGCAGTCTGAGTTCTCTAATGTGTCTGCGCATGCACAGAGGAGTCAGGACTCATGATTTTATTTTTCCGTTTTTGTTTTCTTGTTTTACAGATTTTTTCTTTTGTTTTTTCTAGTTGGGAGGGCTGCAGTCCGGCAGTCCGATAGCACAGGCCGCCCCTGCCTAAAAGTTTTTCATTGGCTCCTACATAATATCTATTTACAGCTGATTCCTTTTGAAAATAATTAGACTCCTGTAAGTTGGATATTAGCCAATATTTTACTGTGTTCTTGTTAAGATAAACTATCATATCTTTACTAATTCTATGTATGTAAGGCCATTTTTAGCATGTAAATTTGTATAATTGCCTTCTACTTATTTTGCAAAATGGAACATTTCTCCTTGGATCTCCCTTCAGAATGAAACCTGTCCTCACTTGGATTTTCCTGGTAAACAAAAGCATAACTAGTAAGATAGCCAACCAGGCCAAACCCTCAGTCTGCCAACCACTTAGCATTGGCTGTTATCATTACCAATATGGCCCGCAGATGTCTAGATACTACATACTTCAAAACCTAAATGACCACTAACTGTTTCTTTCCTCCTAGTCTTTTAAACTTCAAAGTCTATAGCTGAAATAGAGACAGGTAGATGTTTCACAGAGCATAAAATGGCAATACTTAATTATCTCATGGCAGTAAATCAGTCCCCTGTTTATTAACTCAATGACCACAATGCTGCCCTTGCTTTATCCACAGACACCCTATCAAATATATAGAATTTACTTTTCTGTTGTGTATGTTGAAGACTTAGAGAGCAGAAATGTCCATGGATAAAGGATGATATCAAACTCCTCATTTAGCAGAGATACAAAGCCTGGGCTAGAAAGAAAACTAAACCATCTTACACCCACATGACATATACCGTGACCTGAGAAAGTAAACAAGAGTAGCTACTACCTCAGCCAAATCTGTACACCTAAGACAAAAAGAAATGTCTACTACCAATAATCTGAAAAATGTCAGCAAAAGGATAGAACTGGATAAGCTACAACTATGTCTACCCCTGCAAATATTTCTACTAATAACATAAACATGAATTCCCCTAATGAATGTAAAAAAACTGATTCTTCTTCTTCTTTCGGCTTTTTCCCGGTTAGGGGTCGCCACAGCGGATCACCTGTCCGCTCATGATTGGCAGTGGAGTTTTACAGTGTCGAGTTGCCAGCCCGGCGCCCAACCTTCCACAGAAGGCACACACATGCATACACTCACACCTAGGGCCAATTTACAGTGTCCAATCCACCTACAGCATGTCTTTGGGATGTGGGAGGAAACAGGAGCACCCGGAGGAAACCCACGCGACCACATAGAGGACATGCAGACTCCACACAGAAGGCACTCCAGCCGAGAATCGAACTGGAGAACCTCTTGCTGCGAGGCAGCAACGCTAACTGCTGCACCACCATGGCTGCCCAGTTAATTAATGACATCACTGATATTTTCTAATATTCATTCCTGATATCCCAACTACTAAAAATAAGCATGAACTTCTTTTGTATTTTTTGGCTGAATATGCAGTTATATTCCACTTTACTGTGGTATCTGAGAATGAAACCAAAACTTTGTTATAAAACTCAAAATCCTCTTCCTCTAAACATACTTCTCTACATCCTGCCTTTCTTAGAAGAGCAGCAAAAAAAATTGCAAAGTCATTAGCATATATTTAGAATGTGTCACTTACCACTATCATAGTACCTCAGTCATTTAAGCATGCATGCCTCTACCTAAGGTATTCCAATTCAGAACCCTCAAGGATTTTCATCTTAATTCAATGATCTGCCCTCTAGCACCAACTTTTCAAAAACAAACTCTCTACAAACAATTATTCAAACATATTTGTTCCAGACTCCTCCCTGATAATCAGCACAGCTTTAAAAATTACTTTAATACATTTACAGTCTTAATCTCTTCTACTACTACAACCTCATATAAGCTACTGTAAAATTAATAATGAACTCATTATAGCAGGTATTTTTATTGATATGACAAGAGTCTTTGAAACTGTAAACCATTCCAAGTCTACTCTTAACCATCTGTCTGCCACTGGAACCTTAAATACAAAGATCCCACAAGGCTCACTATTAAGCCCCTTGCTGTTTTGTTTATTCATTATTCATTAATTATCTCCCTGATGACATCTCTAAACTGGGTCTACCTTTGTATGTAAATGACATATTCTTAGTTCAAGCAAATAAATGATCAAGCATACTGCAATCTCAGCTTCAGCAGTGCTTCTCTAAGCTCTAATACTGGGCTGAATAAAATAAGGTCCTGATTAACCACACAAAAAACAATGCTATGCTAAGACTCATTTTGTCCATCATTTCTGCCATTACTGCAAACTGCAATGGATGGCTAAATAAATGAAACACATCAACCATATTTTTGCAATGCACATTAATTCATGATTCATGGAAACACATTGCCTTTCCTTGTTTTCCAGACAGCTTTGACCTCTGCTCTTATGTAGCTGCATTTTTATCTAACATTCAACTCTTGATGGTTCAATGGCTTTAACTATTTAGTGAAGAACTAATGTATTTTAGTGTCAATGGCTTAACAGGCAGCACATTCACCTTTGGTTATCGAGGATCAGAAGGTTATGGGCTCTATCCCCACAACAGGTACTTCACCAGCTTATTTCAGTTAGATTACACACTCCTGCAGAACAAAAAAAAAAGGATGTTCATTCAACTGGCACACTAATCAGGTGGCTGCATGATGGAGACACACTCTCCTCCCTCCTGCTCCAATCATTAAGGTCCCATTTCTGTGCCCTGCCCCCAACCTTCCTTCAACATATTTTATTAAATCTAAATTTCTTTTTTTAAACTCTACTTCCTAAAAATGTAGCAAACAGATGCTACAGTTTACACTCTGCCTAAATGGAGCACTACAGCACTCATGTTTTAGATTTTAAAAAAGTTATTTTTAAACTGTAGCAAACTGCTTGCTACAAATGTAGCAAATAGTTACTATAGTTTATTTCCTGCCTGCACAGTGTGTTACGTCCCTTATGTTTTAGTTAAAAATTCTTTTTAAACCGTAGCAAACTGCTTGCTACAAATGTAGCAAATAGTTACTACAGTTTATATCTTGCCTGCACAGAGCGCTACTGCAGTCATGTTTTAGTTTTAAAAAAATGTTCTTTTTAAACTGTAGCCAACATTTACTTCAGTTTATGTCCCGCCTGCACTAAGCACTACAGCACTCAAGTTTTATTTGAAAAAAATTTTTTTTTTACTTTTAAACTGTAGCAGTTGCTACAGTTTAAACCACACACAGAGTGCTTCAGAGCTCAGGTTTGACTGCAAATGCAATACTAGCTTTTAAAATCTGGTATTGCATTAAACAGTGATCAGGACTGGCTGATTGTGCCTGGGCCCCAACAATTTACAACTGAGGCAGTTGCCCTTCTCATCCCACACTAACTATGCTACTGAATGACAGCCTGATATATTCTTGTAAACTAGGCTGTCTGTCTCTGGTATATCCTGGTATTTTGCAGGAAAACCAAAGTTTAATAGGAACACTACTATGAAAAACAGAACACAGTTAAAAATAACTGTATGAAACCACACTAGAAATGACAAATACAATATAATTTGGGATGGTCTTGCCTCAGCTTTACTTCCCATATCTTGAGATCTTCATGGCAGTAGCACTGCAAGTCATCATACCATATAAGCCCATATAGCTTACCAATATTTCAGCAGCCCTGGCCAGCAAAACTCTGCCAGGTCATTTCAGATGTCCATCCTATGAAATGGACCCACACTGGACCAAGCAGCTGCTCTCTTTACTAGTTGTAGAAAATGTACATTTACTTATTTATTTTACATTTGTTTACTGGGAAAGTCCAACTGGACAAAATGTCTTTTTCAGTGGAGGCCCTGGCAGAAATGCTCCACATTTATAAATAGCCATAAGATACAAATACAACGTACAGACATAAATATTGATTCAATCCAAGATACAAGTACAAAATGAAAATATATGCTATACATTTCACTGATACAATCATATTCTAGCTATGATTCAAAGTTGTGTTCCTTTAGCTGCTTTAAAACATCTATTTCTTAACCAGGGTTTGTGTAAGAGCAGGTCCATGATTCTGACAGGTGTGATTTGAGAAGTGTTTTAAAGTTGGAAATGCTAAAAGTTGTTCTGATATTTAATAGCAGGGAATTCCAAGTTTTGGCTATGCAGTTGGAGTAAAGGGAAACTCCAGCTGCATTGTTAGGTTTGGATATATTTATGGAGGATTTGTTACTAGAATGCAATACCCTGTTATTGGAGTAGTGTGTTAGTACATTTTGAATTTACTGGTATTTTCTCTGTCTGATTTAGTATTCTATGGGTGAAAGTGAGTCAATTCTAAGCAAGTAGATTTCATATTTTGAGCCAAGATAATTGTTTTAAAGCCAAACAATTATGGGATCTGATATTTGTTACTATGGCAAACTTTGCAATTTTATTATAGCAAGTTTTGAGTTTTGCTAGGTCAGATTTTTTAATGTTTGTAAGAATTTGTGAGGCATATAGTAGCTTAAAGATAAGATGGGTTTTTGCTACAGTGGACTTTGAAGAGTTATTTAAAAAAAGTGTTGATTTCTATATGGGGTTCCTAGTTTTTTGTCAGCTTTTTTTATGGTCTGTGATACGTGTACGTAAAATTTTATATTATGGTCAATGACCACTCCAGTTAATTCTGTTTGGGAAACTGAAGAAATAATTATATGTTTTAATGATAAGGTATTGAATTGTGGGTGGGTGTCTGCAGCTTTAGTTGGATAGAAGAGCATGAGTTTTGTTTTGGTAGGGTTAATATAAGTTTTGCACTGTTCAGCCAGGTTTCCATAGCATTAAATGACTGCTGGGTGATTATTTTTTTTTTTTTTTTTTTTTTTTTTTCCTCAAATATTTTTTTTATTTTATAATATAAACCATGCATACATGTAGTGGTACAAACAATGAGAAAAAACAAATATTACATACAGAGTGGCTTGCATCATTGTTCGGAGGAAAAAGATAAACATGAAAGTCTAATATGTTGAACGGAGGAAAGGAGTAGTATATATTGAGGTATGCATAGTACCCTAACTAACAACAACAACCTAAAAAAGACCAATATTTACAAAGCTACCATAACAGCATTTACACAGTGTCACTAGTTATAGGACTAAATATTAGCATCCTCACTTGAAACTTGCATTATGATATACAGACTCTTCAGACAAGGATAAAAGGAATAACAAAAAGTATGTAAAGTAAATTGATACACTCATCATAATTTAATCACATAGAATTACTTCAAACATCCATTTATGATGAACTTCTGGGCAGAAATATATTTGATAGCCATATCTTTAAATCCTCCAACATAATTTATCTAACCAATTATAGGTGATGTAAAGTTTTATGAGAGAACACAGCGTTATTAGAATATGAAGATGTAATTTAGGCAGACTAGGAGAGCACCATAATTTATGGGAGTTATTGCAGTGCCACATAATATGTAATAAGTCAGCTCTCACGCCAGGACAGCATGTACAAATAGGAGAGCTATTGGAATTAAATTGGTTAATTTTACAGGGTAAAATAGGAGTTGTTATTTAACATCAATTGAGTGTATAAAAGTTTTTGAAGGGTGATAGTTCTATACTAGTTTTTTGGTCCTCTGTAATGAGAGAGTTTTGGTTATCCCAGTATTTGGAGAAAAGACATTTTCCTTGTAATAATTTGTATGACGAGGAGATTGTTTTATTATTGTTAGAAACTGTGGTAATGATTAAGTTTAGTTTATCAATTACCTGTGATTCAGGTTAAAAGTTCTATACTTGTTGTTGACCTTAAGGGTTAGTCAGCAAGAGACAGATATCTATGTTTGATAATATCCCAAACTCCAAGGTCTTTAATGAGAGGGAATTCAGTAAGATCTATCATCTTGTTGTTGATTTTAAGGTTTGGGTTAAAGTGTAATGGTTGGAGAAGAGGAAGAATAAGTTGCAGATTAATGTCCTTAATCAACTTTTGAAAAGTTTTATTTTGAATTTCAATATGGGGAATAATTTTAATCTATTCAGAGAAGTGTGAAAGAAAAGGAATAGCCTTAGGATTAATTTTATTAGAGAGAATATGTCTGTGCCAAATCTTTAACCACGCTGGATAGTGGGCTTGAGCTTTGCTATTCATACTAGCAATGGACCATAGTTTATTAGAGCATATAATCATGTAATAAAGAAGAAAATTTGACCTTTCTCCTTAGGTAGACTTAATTTGGAGAAGGAGATCCTAACATTCTTAGGAAACCAAAGAAATTTTACTATAGTTTTATCAAACTGAGAAAAAAGATTGTTTGATATAATTACATTTGTCGCACTAAATTGATAAAGGAGTCTGGGTAAGATGTTCATTTTCACAATAGCTACCTTTGAAAGGAATGATAGGTTCAATAACTTCCATCTTTGTAAGTCTTGACATATGACAGACCATGATCTTAACAGATTGTTTTGAAGCATAGATGCTTGATTATGTTCAAAATTAATGCCGAGATATTTAAGTTCAAATGAGATATGAAAGGTAGATTCAGGGAAAAAGAAAGGTTTATGAGCTTCAGGATTTATTGGAACTGCTGGGTGATTATTTGGAGTTTTGTAGTATTGGGGTGGCACAAATCAGGGTGGAATCATCCACATATTTAACTACAGAGGCAAGTGGGGTGGCAGTATGAAGATTGTTAGGAAAGATAACACAAAGGAGAGGGCCCAGAATAGATCCCTGTGGAACTCCCAAGATTACAGACAATAATAAAGAAAGATTTGTTCGTCATTTTACAGCTTGATGGCATCCAGTTAGATATTGCTGGAACCAAGTAATTGCAGAATGGCTAAGTTTAGGTTCCTAGAGTGTAGTTAAGAGTTTAGAATGGGAGACAGTATCACAAGCTTTGGACAGATCAAGAAAAAGGAGGAAACTAAAATGCCATCATTGTGATGGTGGCTAATAATGCTAGTAAAGTTAACAAGGGCAGTGGCAGTGCTATGATTAGGATGGAAACCATGCTTAGTGTTAGATAGAAGATTGTTGGTTATTAGATAGTTTAAGATTTGTGAATGGATGCACCTCTCAAGTATTTTGATAATGATGATAGTATAGCTACTGGCTGGTAATTTGATAATTCTGTTGAGTTTTCACCTTTATGTGGTGGGATGATATGTGATACTTTCCAAATTTTAGGGACTTGTTCTGAGATGGATCACTTTATTAATATGGATACTGGACAGGATATCGCTACTGCAGCAATGTTTAGATATTCAGCAGGTAGATAGGTGGCAGCAAGTGTAGTAAGTTTAAGCTTTTTGAGATATTTAATTATTGTGTTTATTGGGACAAGTTGGAAAGAGATGTTATTGGGGTCTAGTGTGGGTACTATGCGAGTCTGGGTAGGGGAAGAACAATTATTATTTGTGAGGGCTAGTATGGATTCAGTGAAATATCTGATAAATTGTGAGGCTATACTGTTTTTAGTATTGGTGAGTGTTGGGGAGGGAGTACTAGTTTGTCCTGACTGTAGAATGTTTTTGATGGCAGCCCAGAATTTTTGTGTTTTTTTTTTTGATTGGATACTGCTACAGTAATTTACTTTGTCCCATCAAATATGTTTTTTTAGCTTTATTTCATAGTTCTAGATATGTTTGTTTGTTAGCTGTAGTTTTGTGTTGAACCATTTCTTCCAGGCCTTATCTCTAGTTTTTAACAGAGATCTTGTTTCTTTGATTAGCCAGGGGGCATAATTGAATTTTATCCTTATTGTTCTTGGGGGGCCAGGATGTTTAGGATATTTAGGAAGGTTGAGTTTAAAGTATTCAACTGCAGTATCTAAAGGGAGATCGAGTGGTGCTCAATTGCATTTTTTAAACTAGTTATGAAGTCTTGAGGATACTTTTTTCTTATCTCTGATTTGGCTTTAGGTGGTAAGTTTATGTGGACTTACTCAGTGTTGGAGAATGCAAGTTGCAATATGGTCACTGAGGCTGTCTGGGAGACAGCCAGAGTGTAAGGATCCAGTCTAGGATTGAATGTTTATTTGATATTTTATCTACTCTAGTTCATGTTTGGATCATTTGTGAGAAATTGTGTACATTAATGTGGGCAGACGGATTTTCAGAGTTGCAGGAGAGACAGTCCACTTTAAAGTCACCCATTATAATTGTTTCCTGAGGGAGGGATGTTGCTGTCCAATTTAGGATGTCTTCTAGAGTAATCAGATTGTTCCCAGGTGGGATGTATGCTCCCACTATGTTCAGGTGGTTCTTTCAATTAACTGTTTAGTAAACAGCATTTTGGTGGTGTTAAAGTTTGGGATGGTTAGGTCTAGACTTTCTAAACTGAGACTGTTTTCTTATAGAAAGGGGATACCACCACTTATTTTCTGCTGTCTATCTAGCCTATGTGGATGGTACAGTGGTGTAGCAGTTAGAGCTGTCACCTCACAGTAAGAGGTTCTCCAGTTCAATTCTTGGCTGCAGTGCCTTCTGTGTGGAGTCTGCATGTCCTCTCTGCGTCCGTGTGGTTTTCCTCGGAGTTCTCCAGTTTCCTCCCACATTCCAAAGACATGCAGTAGATGGACTGGACACTCTGAATTGGCTATAGGTGTGAGTGTGTATGTGAAAGTGTATGGTGCACCCTCTGAGGAGAGATGAGCCCCGGTCTAACAGTCCAACCCTGTAAAACCCATATCTGCTACTGAAACAACGAGTGCTGAAGGGTGTTAGTTGCCTGATGTGATCCAGGATCCAGGAACTAGCCTATGTATGTTGTATCCTGGGGGAAGTATTTCTGGTTTTAGCCAGGTTTCTGTTATAAGGGCTATATCTGGAATACATAGAGAAAGGGTGGCCTGCAATTCTTGAATTTTGTTCATGATGCTCCTGAGATTTATATTAAGTAGTAATAAGTCCGTACCTTTTCTGGAGAGAGTTAATAGTTGTTGGGGATGCATTAGGGTGTGAAGACCTAGATTGGCTGGATTTGTTTAGGTCCAGAGTTGGGGTAAATATCCTCAATAAGTCTGAGTTGTGATGCAATGTGAACTATAAATTTTAAGTCAAATGCCATATGGATGCAGCAACTCTGAACATAGTCAATTTTTAGCACTATTGTTCCTTTATTTACATTAAGTGGGACATTTCCAACGTAATAATGGGAATATCATGTACTACTGCATGTATTTTTAAATTATACTGAATTGTAAACTGTATCACTTGAAGCTTTTCTCCCTGGGCATCAGCTGATAAAGGGCTTTAGCTCAGTCAGACACTCCCAGTTAACAAATGTAAAACAAATAAATAAATAAATAAATAAAATGATGCACACATAGATAAACAAACAGTAAAACTATTACAACTATATCTGCATCTACAATATTTAAATGCGGAATTGCTACACAACTTAACCCACTAATGTACCTACTCTGCTTACATTATAAGATCAAAAAGTACCTATGTTACTTCGATACTGCGGGTTCCTTATAATGTCCCTTTCTAATAAAATTTGATAGTTTACTTCTTTTGTAAGTAAATTGTGGAAAATCACCTAAAATGTTACTCAAATCAACATTTTCCTTAATAATACGCCAATTATTTTTTATTATCTTTTTAATATTTTCACTATCAATAGACATAACTACAGGAAATGTTAAAGTCTTTCCAAGATCAGAAGAAATGGAATTTTTCAACTTAAAACCTTCCTTTATAATGGGGGAAACTTGGAATATGTGTCTTCTATAACCTTAAGACTGATTTTAATTGAATCCTCTTTGGGGTATCCTTGTTCAACAAACAAACCTATCACAAATTCAACTTCTTTAAAAAAATCAGCATAACTGCTCATAATTCCTCTAGCTCTAATTATTTGCTCCTAAAGATTAAATGTTCATATATCTACAATGTTTTTTTTAAAAAATATACATAGTATTTGTTCGATATATTTTACTATTAAATGTTGAATCTTTGATATTCATATCAATCTCCACATCTAAAATGAGACGGTAGTCCCAAACTTATTAAGAATGAAAGTGAGCCATGACATACTTTTATTTCTTTCAAAAATTCAACACTTTTTTTCATCTCCGTCTAAAATGGAAAAAAAAAAAGATAATCAATGTATCTTTTATTAAACAAAACATGTCCAAATTATATCATTTTAACTAAATACATGTTTTCTCACCAACAGAGAGCTAGATTAGCAAATGTGGGGGGGGCTATCTTTGCACCCATTGCCATACCGTTCTCTGGTGGTAAATAATACTATTACATTAAAAATATATTTTTTTCAAAACTATATCTAAAAGCAAAATAAAAGTTTGTTATTTCTACTTTGTCAAAACTTTCTTTCTGTTCTAAATATAGTCTCACAAATTCCAGTCCTCCTCTCTGGTCTATAGTCATGTACAGAGATTTTTATATCTACTGTTACCTTGATTTTCTCTAAACCAGTAAGCTTATATACTCTAAGGGAATTTAAAAAGTCTCATGAATCCCTAATAAAAAACTTACTTTTCCATACTACGGGATTTAAAATGGAATTTAAATAACTACACGTTATATTTTTTGTTTTTAAGGGCTCAGGCAAAGGGTCTAAAACTAGGATTCTTTAAATCCTGATGTATTTTTGGAATTCCAAAAAAGCTTTCCTATTTCAGGTTGCTCTACATTAAGAAAATCAAATAATTCAATATTTAAATAGCCCCTATTAAATAAATCAAACAATATATTATCAACTGTCAGATAACGTTTTCTAACAAAATCTTTACTGACTTTGATGTAATTTTCAGTATTCAACATACATGTTATTTTGTCAATGTAAGCAGTTTGTTCCGTTACCACAACTCCTGCACCCTTTACCTGCTTTCATGTAGCAGAGGTGAGGTGAATTAATGAGTTTAGCTAAAGACTCTATCTGATGTTGTTAATCTTCATCCATTCCTTATTGATGGGTGTCGGTTCCGTCCTCGGAACTGAGTCGGTCTCATAACAAGCTTGTGCCAGTCAAAAACTATCGAGCTAAGCTTTATTCATAGTGCTGCTCTCCTTGTTACCTCAGATCTCATTTACCATGTAGTTATCAAGATGTGTCAAGCCAGCTCTCAGCCAAGTGATTAGAATTTTTTCGATTAAAACATTTTTTGATAGTTTTTTATTACTGAACTTATTATATATTACTTTATTAGTTAGTCATTAATTTATATACCTGTTTTAGTGCCTCCCTTAATCTTTTCTTACCAATTTTGGGTATTCTTAGTGCCATCACTAGTACAGGCCTTTCCCTCTACCCTCTGAGGTAATTCCTTAATACTGTTACTGGTATTCCCCCCTTTTTCCCCCTCCTCCATTATCTGTCTAGTTTACTATATATATATATATATATATATATATATATACAGACATACATACATATATATATATATATATATATATATATATATATATATATATATATATATATATATATATATATATATAAAGAGAGAGAGAGAGAGTTTAGACTTTTCTTATTTCTCTGTTGATAATTTTTGTGAGTGTGTATATTAATCTGTTTGGTTTGTTACTATTTTTGGATTGTCCTTCTCCAATATGTCGGAAAATAAAGGAACAACCTGATTTAAACAAAGCGACCAGTGTGGTCGCAAAATGCCAAATTCGGACACCCATACCTCTTGCATTTACTGTCTGGGTGTTCCTCACCTATCTATACAACCTCCGTGCAAAATGTGTAAGGCTTTTAGTTTTCGCAAGATTAACGACAAGAAAAACAAATTAATACTTAAGGGCCTACTAAAAACCCATTTTGCAGAGGCTATTTCTGGGTTGGAGGGTTCACCCCCTCAGAAGAAAGAACACAAACGTAAAAGTTAGTTCCATCTTCACACCATGGCACTGACGCAAAGTCAAAATTCCGAAACTGACACCATCAACTTCGGCACCAGGGTCTCAACCCCCCTCCATGGTGCCGTCCTCGGTTCCAGAACTACAAGTATCCACCTCGGTACCACCCACGGTACCGATAAAGACTACTGCACTGACCATGCCTTTAGTTACTACATCAACTCCAATCTCCCTTTCGGTACCAAACATAGTTTACCCTACACTGGTCATTTCCTCCTCCCGTTACCCTCTCCTCTTACCTCCCAACACTCAGTCTTGTGAGAGATACAATTATATCACCAAATTGGAAGTCATGCACTCTCCAGCCAAATCTGGACTAGCTGGTCAAGAAGGTCAACACCTGTACCATATCACATGGAACACACAACCCTCCAGAACACCCACTATCACAGCTCTCACATAAAAACACAAACCAACCACATATCCACCTACATGGAGGCTCTCAATAGAGATTTACCCAAATAGCAGAGACCTCCAAGACAGAAATGCACTCAACCACAACAACACAGCACAAACCACAGTACACATAGTTCATCTCCACAGTGTGCCCCTCAAACTAAGCCCCTAAGGCTAAACACCTTGCCCAATACACTAATCATAGGTGACTCAATAGTGAGGCACACAGATGTCCCACTCACTAGGTTGAATAAGGAGAAGATAACAGTTGTCTATCAGGTGCCAGGATCCAACACATAACACATGCACTCAGGTCACTCCACAACAAGTACAAGTATGACTCTGTCATTGTCCATGTTTGAATGACCTGAGATGCACCTCCCTGGACTACATGAAAAGAGATATGGTGGAGCTCAGATTATATGTCCAGGCAGGTATGATACTAGCCCTGAGCAGTATCCTACCATCACCCAGAATTATACTGCAGTACAAACAAAAAATGATTGACTTCAGCAATTGGCTAAGTTTCTGGTGTAATTCTAAGGGGATCCAGTATCTGTCTGCTTGGGATGACATGACTGACAGACCACGATGCTTTGCCAGAGATGGCCTGCATCTGTCACCCCTGGGTTTCCAGCTACTGGCTAAGGCTCTTACCACCCCTATAGTACCTTTTTTAGGCAGTGTTCCAAAGACCAAATTACCACTGTTACAGCTATAAATAAATGCAATCTTGAGGGTCATGCTGCTCTATGCTAGAAGTCTAAATCTCAAGATGCACTTGCTTGAAGCACTCCTCAAAATGAAGAACATTGACATTCATGTTGTAACAGAGACCTAGTTTAAAGCAGCAGAAAGCACCCCTACACTACCAGGCTATAACTCATTCCATACCTTTCGGCCCCAGAACATGGACTGAAGCTCCAAATGGTGGTGGTGTCTCCATATTCATAAAGAATATGCACACCTCCAGAATAGTAGCCCAGCATAACACATCTTTGATACTTCAGGTACAACTAACATTGGGTAAGATGGCAATCCAGGTCATAGCCTGCTATAGGTCCCCAACCATGTCCCTAGACACTCACTCCACATTCCTAAGCAACCTGGAATCTATCAATGTCCAACCCGACACTCCCTTACTAGGAGGCTTCAACTACCCCTCCATCAGCTGGGAAAACTACTCAAGCACCACTACACTGGCCCAACACTTACTTGAATTCATCAGTTCCAATGCCCTGGACCAGCTCATTCTGACCTCCACTATAGGAAGCAACAACCTTGACCCAATTATTACTAACATGGGCGACTATTCCTCTACACCAATAGTCAATCCTTCCCTAGTCAGATCCAACCATAAACTAATCACCATGGAAATCCACATCTCACCCACACCCTCCGCAAAGGTAACCACCTTGAATAACTTCTTCAAAGCTGACTTTGGACTCCTAAAAACAGAGATGGCTAATTTCATGGCACCCATGCCAATGGGAATTAGCTGCATGACTGCCAAATCATACACCAATGCACTGTACGAACATGTACACAAATGCATGGAACTAGCCATACCCAACAGAACCAAGACACTCTCTTCCAAAAAAAGGAAGCCAATCAGGTGGTCCCCTGCCATTAATAAACTCCAACAGAAGGAAGAAACTGTTGCAGAAAAAGACAAAGTCCCAACACTGGAAAAACACCCTTATTAGCCTCAACAAAAAGCTGAGATCCCTCATCAAATCCTCTAAAGCCAACTATGAAGGCAGAATTGTGGCAAACACTAAACACAATAACAAAGCCTTCTATAGCTATATCAAGAACCTCGACAGCAATACCCAGATTTGCTCTGAGATGCTGCACAATGGTTCCTCTTATACTCAGCCAACAGATATTGCCAACATGCTGACAGATTCAGTGCCAACTTTACCCCTCTATCCCTTCTAAAGGACCAATCACAATACTGGAAGAATGCCAGGCACCCATCATTACTGCAGCACAGGTTAAAGCTGCATTGTCCAAAGCCAAGACTCACCTCAGGCTTTGAACCTACCAAATGGCACACTGCTACAGTCATCCCTCTCCATAAAGGGGGAGCAACTACAGACCCTGGGAATTATCACCCCATTAGCCTGACGAGTCTGATATGTAAAGCTATGGAGTGCATCATCATGGACCTGACTAACAAAGATATAGGAAATCTCCAAACTCTAGACCCCACACAGTTTGGCTTTGTGAAAGGGAGACCATGCCTGCTCAACCTGGTTCACTTCTTTGAGTCAGTCAATAGGGCTGTGGATGAAGGTAAGGCAGTGCATGCAGCCTTCCTTGATCTGGCCAAGGCCTTTGATACCATTCCTCACTCAAGAATTATTGATAAACTCATCAAGCTAGGCATCAACCCCTATATTACTAGGTGGGTTGTAAACTGGCTCACAGATAGAACACACAGTGTGAAAGTAGCGGACTCGAAATCAGACTGCCGACCAGTCACAAGTGGAGTCCCACAGGAATAAGTCCCTGGTCCTCTCCTGTTTGGCATCTACTTCTCAGAAGTCCAGGCCAACACAAAGGGACTCTGGCTGACCAAGTTCACAGAGGACTGCAAGCTGGGAACCTTTATTAACTCTGCAAGTGATGCAGACATCCTACAGAAAGGCCTAAGACCAATGACTGGTGTTGAAACCATGGCCTTAAGCTTAACGCCAGAAAAATGTGTCGTCATCCCCTTTGGTAAAAACTCAGTTCCCATTAATTACCACATCGATGGGAGCCCACTGAACACTGAAGGCGTTATAAGACCTCTGTGGATGCATGTTGACAGCAACTTCTCCTTCGACCACCACATTGCCACTGTGGTCAGAAAGTCTTTCTATGTGGAACATCTCATTAACAAGGGCTTTGCATCCAGGAAGAAAGAGGTCATTGTCTCTCTCTACTCTTCCCTCATTAGACAAATTATCAAGTATAATATCCCCATTTGGCATGTACCTCACTAGACAACTGCAACAGCTGGAGAGGCCACAGAAGTACCTCATGAAGAGGATCATAGGCATTAAACACATGTCCTACATGGACAAACTCAAAAGACTCCAGCTATTCTCTGTCTCATATCTCCTACTTAGAGGCGATCTCTGCTTGACTTACAAAGCCATGTTTGACCCAGCTCTGTTGGAAATGCTACATCTAAAGAAATCCCAATCCCTCTTCACAACACACTCCAGAGATCTCAACCTCATTATGACAATCAACAGAACATGCTGGAGGGACAGGTTCCTCACTCAGAGACTGCCCATGCTCTGGAATAGACTTCCCATACATGTCAAGAGGAGCACCTTGCTGACCCTTTTCAAGAGAAATCTTGATGAGTGGATGGGTAAGAGAAAGTTCACCCTAGGGATCACTCCAGTAGCTCTACTTGATAGAGGCACGGGGAGCTAACGCCAGGCAGCATGATGTCAGAGTACTTCTATGGGCTAGGCTTGTAAAGGCTCCAGGGCTATTAGCTTAGTACACACCTATGAACCTATGCATCTTACTGGTCACAAGACCATGGTGTCAAAAGCAGAAACAGCCCCTTGGACTCAATAATCCCCAATGGCAGACCCCTTCTTTGGTCAGCAATGTACCCCCCTTCTTGGAGCAACTTGATTCTCTGTCGGGGATATCTACCCATTCCTCCAGGAGCCTCTCAGAATTTGAAGTAGTGAGACTTGTGGATCAGCTTCTAGCAGCCAGAGGAATCACAACTCCTGTTAAACCCTCCCTCCCATCCAGAGTCGAGTGTTTTTCTCCAGGGACTCCTATGAATATTCCTCCTTCAATCTCCTTAGAGGTATCAAAGCCCCCGACACCAATGTCTATCCCAGTTCCAGCTTCTTCTGTACCACTGGTAGACCTCACCATGATTTCGAAGCCAACCCTTTGGCCATCAACTCACTCTGAGCCGAGCCATCTTCGGGATCATGACTGGACTGCCAGCACTGTGACCCCTAGTGCAGCGCTCATTTTTTCTATGGCGCCATCCACTATGGTTCCCATTGTCTTGGCAGCACCAAGTCCTCTTGGGGCTCCTTCCCTGGGAGTGGGCTTGTCAGATCAGGGTGTGACTCCAGTTCAGAGGTAGTCCAACTAGGTTTCGAGCTCACATCCCTCTTCGGGCGGGCCAGCTTTCCAGGTGATGTAGAGGGCCTTTGCCTCTGCAGGCACACAGATGGTTCCCTCTGTGTCAGAGTACCATACATTTACCCCCTCTGGTACATGACTGACACAGTCTACCACATCGGGACATCAAGCACAACAGCCTCAAGCTACCCTACCACAGGGCGCCCTCTCTTCTGAGTCCCCTTCAGATGTTCCCGCCGAGGAGGTACCACACAAGAGATTGTGCAAGAGGAAGCATGTGGACTCCCCAAAGAGTCCCTCATGGAAGATACAGACTATGATGAGGGGGAGGAATCCCCACGGTTGCCCCCTGAGAATGCCTCCTTCAAAGACATACTGGAAATCTTAAAACAGGGGGGAGGCTGGAAGCCCACCAACCCCTCCTCTGAGGAGTTCGTATTCTTGCAGGTTTTTTGTGCTGGACCCTCTACTACTTGGGTGACCCTGCCTGCAGATGAACTAGTCCAACTTGTCGTGCAGCACACATGGAAGAGTCCTGATACCATTGAACCAATCCCCTGGAGATCAGACAAAATTCTGTCCCCACCGGAAAAAAGTTCACACTGGTCCAAAGGCCTACCCGGTAGATGCTATGGTGGTGGCAGCGGCCACTAAGAAAGAGGTCATTGAGGAGAACCATACTATCCACCCCCCAAACAGGGAGTCTCTGGTGATGGACAGGTTAGGGAAGCAAGTGTTTGCCTCATTGACCTTTGCCAAATGGTCCCTGAATTACTTGGCACACGTTACCAGGCTCCAGAGAAACCTAATCTCGAAACTGTCTGGAACCATAGCAGGAGCAGTTTCTGACGAGGTATGCGACAAAGTTGCCTCGAAGCTTGCAACCCTGAAATTTATATCCAACTTGTCCATGTGGTTGATTTCTCACACTACCGAAGTTGTGGGTAGAGCGGAGACGTCACACCTGGATGTGCCTTTGTGACTTTGTGGACCCTTTTAATTCTTCCTTTCTTAATGGTCTAGTGGAAGCTTTTTTCGTCTTTGGCCCAAAAGTGAAAGACATGCTAGCCAGGTGTGAAAAGGACAGTGAGACCCTGTCTGCCATGGGCTTATGTTTTTCCATCCCCCAACTATCCTACTCTAGACATCAGAGGAGTGGAAAGATGTGGCACAAGAAATCCCAGGGTCCTTTCCATGACACATGTGGTGAGTCCCCCTCCCGGGGCAGAGGGGGTAACTCATCTGGAAGATGCCCCTAGAGAGGCAGAGGGGGTCCATGTAACCAGGGGTCTAGAGATTCTTTCTCTGGACAGCCCTACCAGCGCTGCTGAAGAGTGGCCTGATTGCTCTCCTCTGGAAGCAGTCGGGGGACGTTTCTCCCTTCACCACCCTGCCTGGCAAACGATAACTACAGATTCTTGGGTGCAGAACATAATCCCAGAGGTTACCACATACCCTTCAATATTTGCCCAAAGCCACTAAGGCACATTCCTGATGTTCTACCCAGTCAAAGGGAAGCAGCAGCTCAAGAAATATGAACGCTTTTTCAAAAAAGAGTCATCCAAACAGTCCCACCAGATCAAATAGGATCTGGATTTTAGTCAAGGTTCTTTTTAGCACCAAAAAAGACAGGGGACTGGAGACCTATCTTGGATCTCAGCATTCTGAACAAATTTGTCAACCAAACAAAATTCTGGATGGTCACAGTTCAGTCTATCCTACTCTTCCTGCAGAACGATGATTGGATGTGCTCAATAGATCTTCAGGATGTGTATTACCACATAAAAATGAACAAACGCTCCAGAAGATTTCTTCACCTCTGGCTGGGAGCCAATCATTACCAATTCGAGTGCTGCACTTTGGACTCTCTATGGCCCCCAGAGTGTTCACCCAATACATAGCAATAGTAACAGCTCACTTGAGACTGCAAGGATTCTGAGTGTTTCCATACTTAGATGATTGGCTCTTTACTGCCCCCACCAAGCATCTACTGATTACAGCCTTACATTGTACTCTAAAACTAGCAAAATACCCAGGAATCTCAATAAACAGGGAGAAATGCAAGTTGACTCCTTCTCAAACCTGGAACTCATAGGAGCAACTTTCAGTACTCAGTCTTGCCTAGTCTCCCTTCAGGATCACATTTTAGAAAGACCGAGGTCCCAACTCTGGGTGATACTCTCTCAAGGCAAAGTTTCAGCTCGGGCTGTCCTTCAACTTCTAGAATCAATGGCAGCATCAATTACAATAGTACCCCTGGTGAGATTACACATGAGACTTCTTCAATGGCTACTGCTAACACAGAGGTCCCCTTCACATCACCCTATGTCTTTTCAGATCCGCATAACAAACCAATGCAAACAAGATTTAACTTAGTGGATGAAGCCAGAAAAAGACCATTGGAATCGCCCTTTCCTCCCCGTCTTAGCCCAAGGCCATAGTGACCATGGACACTTCCCTGATAGGGTTAGGTGGGGCACTTCCAGGGAAAGACATTCCAAGGCACTTGGTCCCTTCTGGAGGCCAATCTGCATATCAATGTTATAGAACTGAGGGTGGTGCTTCTAGCATTGCAAACCTTTCAATCTGCCCTCCCATCAGGGACAATTGCTAGCCAGTCTGACAATATGTCAGTGGTCTGGTATATCAACAAACAAGGGGGAACCAAGTCCTACCCATTGTGTTGAGATGCCATGAGAATTTGGCAATGGGTGACAGCTTCCAACTGCTTTCTGATAGCAATGCACTTTCCCAGGAATTCCAACATGATTGCAGACAAATTAAGCAGATGTATCCTCCTGCCTCACGAGTCGTCCCTCAATTGAACCATAGTGGTGAAGATCTTCAGCCACTGTGGCCAGCCTTGGTGTGACCTATTCACCTCTCCAGCAAATCGCAAATGCAGCAGCTACTTTGCTCTAATTCCCCTGCAGGGGGAGTCCCGAAGGACACTCTAATACAAGATTTGCCCACGGGACTTCTGTATGCTTTCCCTCCCCTTCCCGTGATCCCACAATTTCTAAAGAAGACCTTTCATTTGAGAAGCAGAGTAATCCTCATTGCACCCTACTAGCCCCGACAAGTTTGGTTCCCCTTCCTTTGGCCTCACCTAGTACACCAACCATGGATTCTGGATCCAACTCCAGAATTACTGTCGCAACCACAGGGATTGATGCATCCAAACATATCCAGTGTCAAGCTGACAGCTTGGTTTCTCCACTTTCAGTAATTGCCAGGCAGAATAACCTTACCTCCCCTGTACGCAACATTCTTCTGGCTTCACACAAACCATCCACTAGGAAAATCTATCTTAGCAAGTAGAAGAGATTCCTTATTTGGTCCCGATAGAAAGAACTTGCTCAGCTCCAGGTAGTGCGGTATTGGATTATTTGTCAAGCCTTCTTCATTCAGGAGCAGCAGCCTTTACTATTCGAGTACATTTGGCTGCTATCCCAAACTTCCACAATGGATTCCAAGAGTCATCCTTAATTTCCCATTATCTCTGTAAAACCTTCTTGAAAGGGGTCGCGCACATCAGACCACCCTTCAAAGAACCAATTGAACCTTGGAGTTTAACACTAGTACTGCATTCCCTGACATGATCACCTTTTGAACCTGTTGCCACTTGCGATATAAAGTTCTTATCCTGGAAATCCCTATTTTTAGTGGTCATCACCTCAGCAAGGCACAAATCCAAACTTCAGGCCTTGTGCATAAAACACCCTTACGTGGTCTTTCATAAGGGCAGAGTATCACTACAGACTAATCCTTCTTTTCTGCCCAAAGTTATTTCGGAATTGACTATTGATCAGACAATTAACCTACCAGTCTTGTTTTCAAACTTCTCAAATAAAGGAGAATACTGCCTTCATTTACTGGATGACCATAGACGATTACGATTTTACCTAGACAGAACTAAATCAGTACGTAAATCTGACCAGCTATTTGTTTCCTATTCAGGACCAAATTTGGGACACTCTGTTTCTAAGGTAACTTTATCTAAGTGGTTGAGAAATTGTATATGCTTTACCCAGCAGCATAATAAAATTCCTCCACCGAGCAAAGTCAAAGTGCACACAACCAGATCAGTGACGACTTCTGTTGCTTTTCATTCAAGGGCTTCAATGGATGATATCTGTGCAGCTGCAACATGGGCTACTCCTCATACCATTATCACTCATTACAAATTGGATTTGGTTTCCAGGGGGCGAGCTTCCTTTGGTTCAATGGTACTCAGGAACATCCTTGCATAGGGCCCTCCAAGACAAAGTAGCTAGGGACTCTATCCCATCAGTAAGGAATGAATGAAGATTAACAACATCAGATAAAGTTAAGTTCTTACCATAACATTCCATCTGTGTTGTTCATCTTCATTCATTCATTACATCCCACCCTCCTTTCCTCTCCAAGGGGCTCCTGGAGGTTCGGATTTGGTCCAAATCCCACTATAGGGGACCTGCTCAGAAACAGCCTCTGCTTTCTTTATCACAGGTAAACTCGATCTGAGGTAACGGGGAGAGGGGCACTATTGGTAAAACTTAGCCTGAGAGTTTTTTGGCTGGCATGAGCTTGTTTTAAGGCCAACTCGGTTCTGAGGACGGAACCAACACCCATCAGTAATGAATGAATGAAGATGAACAACACAGATGGAACGTTATGGTAAGAATGTAGCTTCTTTTTTCACATTTTGTTAAGTTGTACATCCTGCATTTGTTACTATTTCTATTCATTCTATCAAATTCAACTTTACAAGTTTTTGAAAACACACCTAAAATGGAACATAACTGTGGATTAAACACACCAGGCTTTTTCCATACTAATAAATGATTTTTTTGATTAAACACATTTAAACCACTAAATACATACTTCAAATTTAATTTTCTAACAAATAATTTAAAATCTTTAATAAGTTCAGTATAATTAACATATCTTGTAGGAATAAAGTTAAAACCATAAGACAAAACTTTTAGTTCATCCTCAGAAAAAACATGCTGACTCAAATTAAGCACATTTAGCAGCCTCATCCCTTTTCCGAGACTTTTTTCTGGCTGCCGGTCTCTATGTATTTCTTGTTGGACTTTAGTCCATTTCTCCTTTTGAAAAATGACAAAGTATTCTGCTTTGTATTAATGCCTTCATTGTCTACTTGTTTACTGATTTCAGCTGTAGCTTCTTTAGAAACAGTCATTTCTGCAAACCAACATCATCCAGTTAATTAACATTGTTTCCAATTGTAACACCTGCAATATTTGTAAATTCTAAGTATTTTGATATAAACTTTCCATATTTCTGTGTAACAGGGTGGGATAGTTGTGTGAATAAGGTAAATGGTGCATGGTTTATGGGATTATAGATGGTTGGCACTATTAAATGTGTATGTTTTAAATGCAATGAGTATGGGAAGGGGGTGGTGTACGTAGAGCATGCATTGTTATGTTCAGTGTGGTAAGAGGTTATGTGAGCTCTAATAGAAACAGCAGTATTGATGGGTATAAACATATTTCTTACTGCTAATGTTTCAGATATGTCTTTGTTAAGGTAATAATGTTATGGATGGGTAGGAATAATTGTTAGTTGTAAATGAGTTTTGATATGCGGGGGATTTAAAACTATTCTTTTGTCTGGTTATGACTTATTACACTAAAAGATGTAAAGAAGCAGGTAGTTAAACTGGACTGTGATATATGGGAGTTAGTACTATATGGTTTAATTGGATAACCGGAATGATATAAATTTGGATTTATCTTAGGTGTGATAAGATTGCTTTACTTTGGGGAAGCGGGCTCTTTGGGAATATGTTTAGGCATAGCAGGAGTGGGTGGGAAATGGGGTTAAGGTAGGGGAGCAGAGAGACCTAGAGCGAAGAGAGGGTGAAAGGAGCAGGTAGAGCCATTCAGTGTGCTTGTAACCAAAAAAAAAATCAACAAAATGGTCTGGGCTGAAGGTAGGTGGGAAATTAAAGGACCTGAGTCCCTTGGTGATTTTTATTTTTAAAGCAAGTAGATTTTACTTATTTGTAAACAACACTCTGGGGAAGTCATAATGAACTGCAGTAATCACAAAATAGCTATAGGGTAATTTTGTTTTTCTTAAACTACAGTTAGAGGTTATTAAGCTTACAATTTTAGCCAACAACAACTAATGGGAGGCAAATGCACTTAGAACTTATTTATCAGATTTTGGGGGATAGGAGGTAAATAAAACGGAAACTGCTTGATATTGTCCCTGGTGGTATACTTTCCAAAAACCCTAATAATAAGCCAGTTAATTAATCAGAGTCTCAGCCGTGACCTACATTGTTTTTTTTTTTGATGCTGTAAGTTTCTTTCTTTCAGTATTTTACAGTTCCCCATCACTTGAGTGGGTTCACTGAGCACAGTTAAAAGAAATTACAGCTGAAATACTGGCTATTTCAGGGAGAGTTGTTAGAGTTAGTGTAATGGGGAGCACACAGGACCAGCAACAAGAAGACAGTGTCTAGTTTATTTTTTAATTTTTTATAACACGATCTAGGTTTTCTTTGCACACCAGATAGGCAGGCAGGTGCTATCCATGGGGCACTGGTATTAGAAGCCATTACAATGACTATACAGCCAAACAAAATGGCAGGCTGTGAGTCATACCTTAAATGTAACTGGTTAGTACACTTTAGCATGGCTACAAATTATGACAAAAATCCATGCGCAGCCTGTATGCATGCATGAGCAGGTGTTTTAAGCATGCAGTGGCATTGAGAAAACCATACCTACACCATATATATTTGATGTGTTTCAAAAGGCAATTGTAAATCATATACATTAAGGGATTTTAGCCTAATTAGTATATGTTCTGTGCAAACGATAACTTATTTATGATTTTCTTCTCAAAACTCCATCTTAGATGCCAAAATGCACATCAAGGAAGCAGCAACTTTTACTGAGCAGAGTGAAACCCAATCCTGGAGCACAGAAGCAGCATTTGCACAGAACAGCCCAGAGGAGGTATACAGCCTGTAAATGGTCATCTCCTAGGCCTCTGCTTGTGTTTCATTTCCCAAGGCCTTGCTTATACTTCTCAAGGGTACCAGTACTTGTCAGAGGTTTGGGATGCATGGCTAGGCATAAAAAGGCCCTTGTGGTCATTAGCCTAGTAAATACCTATGAACCTATTGTCCAACAGTGTTGTATAAATAGGTAGTATACCAAAAACATATACAGGATATGAGCCCTTGAGTGAAAATAGAGTGTGGTAAAACTAGTGTTACTATGGTGAAACATCTGTCTATTCTGTACAATTGCTGACTGTAGTGCTGTAGTCCCCCCCCCTCTCTCTCTATATATATATATATATATATATATATATATATATATATATATATATATATATGTATATGTGGTTTAACTGTAGAAAGGCATCCCACAACAACAAAACTACCTCATGCCTCATGTCTGACCTATACACATATGTGTTGTGGGTATATGCCAAGGATCACCCATTCTGGATGTCCACACAAAAGCAGCTCCTGTCAGCAAAACCAATATCCACTATCAAATATAGGTCCCCCAGTAGCACCCTAGTCAAGCTGTCTGCAAAGGCCACTCCAACTATACAGTCTTATTGACTTCTGTGTTTTAACTATTGCAGCTATATACATGCAGATCATAGCACTGCTCTTGTTACCACTGGGGTACCCCAATGTCCATACCATAACCATAGCTTCCACCATCTTCCTATCCCTAACAATTGTACTTTTGTGTATAGTCAAACCAGTATGCTGATTGGTAGCCTACTGCTCCCAGACATCAGTAATCTACATCTGTGGTCTCCACTTTTATAGGCACATTCATGCCCTCCACAGTGGGCAAAAGGCAGAAGTTAGGGAACTTTAGCTGACCTGAGATCCATGTCCTGCTACAGGCAGTGAGGACTCAAGGCAGATAACTGCTGGTGAGAGGAAGTGTTCACCAGCCTTTAGGGGACTGTGTTTAGGAAACAGTGTTCAAAAACATCAGTGCTATTGGTTGGAAGAATCATATGACACAGCAATGTCAGAAGCATATCAACATCATAAGTGTATCAACAACATGATATACTGGGCCTTGAAAAAAATCATACATTATAGCAGCAGGCAGGTCAGAAACTGGAACAGGGCCACCTGCTAGTACAAACCTCAAAGAAAAATCATGGCAAAAATTAGGAGGTGCAGTACCCAGCAAGGTAAAAGCAGTCTTATCCAACTAAACAAACAACGTAGAGGACAAATAAAGTATACCAAAGTCAAATATGAGTAAATCTGGCCTCCAAGGTCAAGGGCAACCACAAGCTATTCTTTAGCTATGCTTGCAACCTCAAAAGAAATGCACACAATTGTGAGCAGAGCTCTTAATGGAAGCACCTACATTGAACCAATGGGGTCCAAATGCAGGGAGGATAAAGTCAATGAGAAGAGGAGAATAGTATTGCTGGAACTGAATTCATCCTCCCGGTTTTCAAAACTCTCACCAAGACGACACTGATAGATAGACTACATTTTATATGGCATATATCATGAACAGAGGTAGGTTAAAAAGCAAAATAGACAACTGGGTGTACAAGTCCCAGGGTAAAAAAATGCCCAATCCTGGCAGGTGAACTGGTGCCAGTACTGAAAAAAATGACAATCAAGACACAAACATTCCTACAATGAGGTTATGCTAGGCTCAGGGTGAGGATGCCCCCCCCCCCCCTGGTAGAAGGAAGTAGTAGTCCACAAAAGACACAAAAACTGACATGCCGAAAAAGAACCATAAAGACGACAGAGTGGAGCAGTGAGGATAAGGAAGAAAGTATGCATCGTCACTGTTACGCAAGAAGCCTGGAATTCCAGATAGAAGATATGCAAAAAGATTAAGAAAGAATGAGAGGAAAATACAGTACTTACACAAGAAAAACCATCACAAGCTTGATATGCAACTTTGTGTTAATTTTTACAACAGATCCATGAAAAACATTATGCAGACAAAGAAACATTGGGCCACTTAGAATAAGAAGGGGCAGAGGAAGTCTGAAAATATAAAGAACAAAACCTAGAGATTTTTAAAGGTATAAAAAAGAAACATGGACATAGGAAAGAAAAAAAAGATCTGATATGGTGCAATATTTATGCAAAGGAGAAAGCCTAACTAATCAATACAAAAAAGGCAGCTCCAAAGATATTTGAAGAGAAATACAGGCAGAGGCACCCAGATATGAAAAAGTTCACAATACAAAAACTAAGATTACAAAGGAGGAATGTAGAACAGAAGATATGTAATGCAGAAGTTAAAGACATAGAAAATTGAAGTTATGGATCACCTGCAAAATGAAGAATTTAATGTAGAAAAATCCAGCTCTGGTAACATCACAACATTATGGAATAATGAGACTCCAAATTAAGGAGAGAAACATGTGGAACGGGAAGCATCTGATCACTTGTCACGTGAAGATACTCTGGAGCCTTAAATAGGAAACCAGCAGAAAAGTTCATTTGGAGTTGTACAGCAAGGGATGGAGCAGGAAACAGTGGCAATTCTCACCCAGTCAATGCTGTGGAGTGATAAGACAGTGAATTCTCATATGAAAGAGCAACAGATGACGCAGGATGCAACTGAAGATAATATGTTACAGGAAGATGTTCTAGAACTTTCTGTATAATGCTCAGAGAAGCAGAGGAAAAAGAATATGCCCTCAGTTTAGAAGAAAATAAAGATGGATAGTCATATTAAGATCAATGAAATAATTAGATAACAGGAAGTCAGTAAGATCAAACCGTTAAAAGTCTGATGGAATAGATGCATACATAGTTCAATAAAGGTGTTTAAAAAAGCAGGTGAACACAGTGATCAAGACTATTAACAAAAATCCACGTGATACAACAGAAATAAACAGGATATATTACTGTGTAGCTAGATTTCATAAAACAATGAACAGCAGACAAAAGGTATATATCCAAAGGGTCTAGGACATTTCACCGAAACTCAAATGACTGAGCACAAATCACTGAAAACACATTTCACTGAAACACATTTCACTGAAAGTTGCACATGGCCTTTCCCCACTATAGTGCGACCCTGGAGTTCATATATATATATATATATATATATATATATATATATATATATATATATATATGGTTTGCTATCATTATGTCAACGTGCATTTGCACGGCTATGAAGTATTCGAACATCAGATGTTCGAATACTTCATATTACGGCAGGTGACATGAGCGAAGGTTTGCATTGCGAATGAACTGTGCATTCGCAATTCTAACTTTCGGTCATGGGAGGGGATCGCGGTACAGTGCGGTTAGGGAAATGCATCCCTTTCCTCACTGTAGTGCGATCTTGGAGTTGGAATATTAAGTTAGGGGGGGTGTGGGGGGCACAGCCCCCCACAGGGGGTGGTGCAGGGGGCGCAGCCCCTCTGCATAACTGTGTGTTCGGTTAGGTAGGTAGGTGATTATGGGAAGGGTGGGCGTGCTGTGTATCGCCGTAAATGTCGCAAGCGACATTTTCGACAATACACCCTTGTTTTCGAGTTTACTATTATTCGAAAATGTTCATTTTCAATGCATAAATTCAAAAATAAAGACATTATTTATTTTTACTTTCGAATTTATGATAGTAAACCATATATATATATAAATATATATATATATATATATATATATATATATATAGTAAGGGGGTGGGGGGTGTAGCCCCCCACATATTTTAAGTATATATTATGTTCGGAAAAGAGTAATATATTGGAATTGCAAGTATCCATGTATATAGTTCAAAATATTTAAAATATGTGGGGACTATGCCCCCCACACCCCCTTTACTATATATACTAACTCCAGGGTCGCACTACAGTGGGGAAAAGGCCATATATAACTTTCAGTGAAATGTGTTTCAGTAAGTTGACTTTTCAGTGAATTGAGCTTTCAGTGAAAAGTGCACACTAATTTGACTTTCAGTGAAATGTGCATTCAATGAAATGTCCTAGTATATATATCCAAATTAGTTTTGTCTCAAACACGAATAAACAAAACCTACTAAACTTCATAAAACAATGAAGGGTAGTCAAAAGGAGAAAATATATAAATCCAAATTAGTTTGTGTAGCTCCATTAATAACAGATAAAGTCTTACCACAAAAACACAGAATAAGAGAAAAGAAGGGAAGAAATCAAATGTCATAATGAAAGCATCGAATAGAGAAAACTATAAAGCAATTAAGGCAAGAAGTGTCACTGTTAGTACAGCATAGAAGAAGGAACAGAGCAACAAAATTACTTAGAAAGATAGCTGTGATAAAAGCAACGTGCAGTATCAAAACAGACCAGAATCTATCATACACTATTGCAAATAATAAACTAAAGATACCAGCACAGGCTGAAAAACGTAGACAATATGCAGATAAATATAAAGGAAAAGTACAAAATAAGCAATTCACTGATGACCCAAATACGGTTTATACAGAACTGGGAAATAAAGCAAAAGGAATAGAAATACCATCAAAAAACAAAAACCAGACACATTTTGGAAACCCTGTGGAACATAAAGATACTGAATGGACAGAAGGAAAACAAACAAGAAGTTCAAAGGTACAGGATATGGAATGAGATGAATTAACAGCCAGAGATACTGAAACAAAATTAACAAAAGCTCCTAAGTGGAAAACCTTCAGGCCCAAGATGCAGTGCCTAACTTCTGGCTAAAAGTATTAACATCTCTACACAAAGATTTAGCCCTGATTAAGAACTACTTTTTTGTACATCCTGAATAGACACCAACCTGATTAACAGGAAGAATGATACTTCTCCTTAAAAGGGAATCTGGAAGCTGTCCTAAAAACTACAGTCCAATGACTTACTAGAGTTGACGCTGACAAGAGTTTTTAGTCATTTAAAAGAAAACTCAAGTCATGGTAATAAAACAAAATATAACAAAATATAGTCATATGGAACAAATGATCATTTGTTGTTAAATAAAGTCATAATGGAGAATTGTAAAAAGGGAAGCATTTAAGTATGGCATGGGTAGGTTACAAAAAAGGATTTGACAGCTTTGCACATTCATGGCTAAAGGAGTGCTTACAGATGTATAAGATACACCCTACGTTGATCAATTACATTACAGTGACCAGGAAACAGTGGCACATTACTTTGTAGCTAAACCATGATAAAAGACAACTTATTATCCTAGGGATAAAAATTAAAAGGGGGATATTCCAGGGTGATTTTTTTCTTACTGCTGCTCTTTTTTCTTGCTCTTAACCATTAGGCTGTCTACTTAACAGCTTAGGTTATGGTTACATTTACAAAAAAAATAAAAAACAAGTGTAAAGACTTCTCGTTTTCTTTTTGTGGATGATTTAAAACTGTATAGTTCATAAAATTAGGAGATGAAAGCACAACTGCAAGTGTTTCAGACTTTCTCAGATGATATAAGAATATCATTTGGTATTGCTCACAGGATCATAGTAAGTTACTAGGCTAATGGCCCAAGGGCCCTTACAAGCCTAGCCAAATTATGTGCCCTTTCTCCCAAGGTCAGCACCTATTTCCTTTGTCAAGCAGGGACATAGGTGGGATCCCGGGGGTGAATTGATAAATGTGCAAAAGCAACATTTAAAGCAGGAAAGCTGCAGCACCAAGAAAATAGCAGTCTGGGACATTAATATATGAAGGAATTTGTGTAGGACGGAGTGTATAATTATTTGGGAATTGATAAAGGATCAGCAATAAAACATGAAAAAATTCAAACACAACTCAGTAAGGAATATTTCAGAAGACTAAAATTAATAATGATACCATCCTGACATCTAGGAACAAAGTCCAAGCTATAAACCAATTTGCTCTTCCTGTAACTTAGAGTATTGGGTGATTAGCCCCAAAAGGTAATTTATCAGTTGGACAGGAAAAGAAGAAAAATGCTTCTCACTTATGAAAAGATATATACAAATTATTGTGTATACCAAGATTGTATATCCTTTGTTCTGAAGAAAGTATGGATGCCTTCAAAATTGATTACATGTATATATTTGTGATCATAGGACTACATACATTATGTGCTGATTTCACCAGATCCAAACCCAGTGAACATTTTAAAGCATGAGGAAAACAAGTCTAAGATGACTTCTCTGCTTAACTTAGCATATGCTTATCAGTATCAAGTGGGAATGGAAATCAAAAAAGAATTAGACAAAAATCAGGCAGCAACTGAATGTGCCAAAAACAAAAGAAAGAATATTTGGAGAAGGGTACCACTAACATCAAAGACTGAAACAATACTAAATTCATGAACTCTATTCATACTTTGACTTAGCAATGGGGTCCATTCCCATCATGGTACTAGAAACCCAACAGACTTGGAGAAATTAAACCCAGACAGAAGCCAATAGTTATATCAAACTGACTAGAAAACAAATTTAGCTCTAACTTTACCCCCCCCCTTCCCTAGGAAATACCCTCAACTATCATTAGGAAACAGGCCCTCAGTGTTGTCTCTAGGTCAAGAATACTGCATTAGTGGGCCCCATCAATATCCCAGGCTGCCCTCTAAATAGCATGAAACCTGATCTATCAAGTCCTCTGTTATCAGTATTTAACCATAGTGTCTAAACAGGCTTTGTGCCTCACTAATGGAGAACGGCAACAGTCATCTCCCTGTACAAAGGTTGGTCATCTATAGACCTTGGAAACTGCAGACCTATAAGTCTCAGTAGTCTCACATGCAATGCCATGGAAAGAATTATCATGGAGATCAATACTGACATAGGAAACCTCCAGACACCTGACCAAACCCAGTTTAAATTCATCAAGGGCAGTTTATGTCTACTCAGCCTGGTGGACTTCTTTGAGAACAATGGACAAGGGCAAAATGGTTCACACTGCTTACCTTGACCTGGCCAAGACATTTGACACAATAAGCTACTTGGGTATTGTTAACAAATTCAAGAGGTTAAGTATAAACCCTTATGTCACCCAGTGGATAAAACTGGGGATTTCACCTCTATGAAGCGGCCAGTCACCAAAAGTGTCCCTCAGGAATCGGTCATGTGACCACTCCTTTTTGACATCTACTTCTCACTAGTTGAGGCCAATGTTAAGGGCCTCTGTCTGACCAAGTTTGCAGATGACTGCAAGTTAGGAGCAATCATGGAATCCTCCACTGACACCAATGTTCTCCAAGAAGAGTTGACACACACAAACAAATAATTGGTGCCAGAGCCATGGACAAACTAAATGCCAAGAAATACATAATAATATGGTTCGGGAAGTCAGCTACTCCTGGTAACTACCATATTGGCAACACACCCCTAAGACTTGACCAAGTAGTCAGGGCTTTAGAGGCGCATGTAGATAGTAATTGTCAACTGTCGGGTCAGGATGAAACAGACGAACATGCGAGAATTTTGTTCAAGCAGCTTTATTATGTACAAACACATCAGGATTGAGGCTAAATAACTTTAACTTAGATAAACTTGTAAATAAACTGACTGTCTCTCTCATACATCCTCACACTCTGGCTGCACTCTCAAAATGGCACTGAAGCTAGCGCTTGCTTGCTATTTTTATATGCAGGTGCTGACCTTGGAAATGCTTCTTAAAGGTACAACACACATACATATTCTACATCCTCCCTCTTTGAGAAATGAGTCATGCATCATTGACAACATTGATTGATATACAATTGATACAATGTAATTCTTTGACATGCAATTATACAGAACTAGATACATATATACAATCATGTCCAGGTTGCTGTGTATTTCACACTACGTCTGGAGATGCAACCAAATTGTGTAACATAGAATTTAGCATTGGGTCTAGCAACTGGGATTGTCTCCGCTGAATGTTCATCTTCAGGGGCATCAAGAATATCTTCGGAACAGAAGTAGGAGTTAAGACACGTTCTGCAACAGTAAAATTGTCTGGATTGCTCTGAGATTTAGAGTCTGTATCAGGAACTTGACTTAGCTGAAGTGATTCTTTTCACAGATGCAGTTTAGTACTATTACATACTGAACAAGATGAAAGTACTTTGTCAATGTCTTTTGCTAGAGAAGGCCAAAATAGTAGTCCTCCCACCCTTATTTTGGTAGATTCGGAATTTGGGTGACCACAATGCACAATCTGGATATATTCACATTGTAAGGAAGCAGAAACAACAATTTTAGGACCTTTGAAAATAATGTCATCTTCCATCAACATCTCATCTCTGTAAGGAGAATAAAGTTGTACTTCAGGTGGTACACTAGATTGCTCTGATGGCTATTTTACATGGATGTAGTGGTTGAGCTTTTGCAAAATAGGATCACTCTTTGTATGATCTCTGAGCTCAAGTCTTATGGTAGAAAAATTACACACTTCCATGACATCAAAGTCAAAATTCTCTGCGTGAAGCTGTTCCGTTGCATTTCTGTGTGATCTGGATAAGGTATCAGCCAGATAAATAAGTTTGCCTTTTATATAGACCATTTTGAAGTTGTACGTTTGCAATTTGAGCATCATTCTTTGAAATCTTGCTGGAGCGGAGTGCATAGGCTTCTTTAAAATAGTAACTAGAGGTTGATGATCAGTTTCAATCTGGATCTCTCAACCATTAATATAATCATGAAACTTTGAACATGCAAACACAATTGCCAAAAGTTCCTTCGTAATTTGAGCATATTGCATTTCAGTTTGGGTAAGAGTTCTAGATGCATAGGCTACTGGTTTGCCCTCTTGAAGAATAACTGCACCAAAACCAAACTTTGAAACATCACAGGAAAGAGTAACTGGTTTATTGACATCATAGATTCTTAGTGTAGGTGGAGTGGCAATTTTCTGCTTAAGATCTTTAAATGCTTTCTGATGCTGTTCTAACCAAGACCATGCAACATTTTTGCACATCACCTCTCTTAAAGGTATGGTCAACTCCCTGAAATCCAGTATGAACTTGCCCAAATAGTTGACCAAACCAAGAAAATGTTGTAGAGTGTGTGGTGCTGGTATCTCAAGAATGGTTGCTTGCTTGGACAGTGCTAGTAAGTAAATGACCTACATATGTAACTTCTGGTAGTCTGAATCTGCACTTCAGAAGATTGATCTTTAAGTTCAGTTCACATGCTCTGTCTAGAGCTTTCCTGAGGTTTCTGCAATGCTCTGTTTCACCATTGCCTCCAACCAATAAATCATCTACTATTATGGCACAAGGATAACCTGAAAAAATTTGCTCCATTGCACACTGGAAGACTTCACTTGCAGAATTTATTCCAAATGGCATCCTGAGGAACCTGTATCTTCTAAATGGAGTACCGAATGTAGTCAGTAGTGAAGATTTGCAATAAAGCATCACTTTCCTAAATGAACTCTTTGAATTTAAGACAGAAAAAAACTGTGGCATTCGGTATTAGGGATGTAACTTCCTCGACTGTTTGCATAGGATGATGATTGTTCAAATCTCTTGGGTTAATACATATTCTGATTTCGTCTGAGCCTTTTTTTGTGAGCTGCTACCATAGATGACACCCATTCAGTTGGCTCTGTAACTGGACAAATTACACCTTGCTGCACCATCTTATCCAACTGAGCTTTAACTTAGCTTTGAATAGCTATTGGAACTCTTCTTGCCAGTCTGACCACTGGACTGTCCTCTGGGTCTAACTTCATAGAATACACAACTGGAAGTTTGCCTATCTTGTCATTGAAAACAACAGCATATTCTGAGAAAATAGTATCAGTGTAATTGGAACTGGGAAATGTGCTTATATGATGAACTTCTTTGGTAAAGGAAAGTAAATTCATTCTCAAACTGTCTCTGAGACCCAATAATGACTGCACAGGTCTTCGAACTACATAAAATAACAACTTGTAACTGTTCCCAGCCAAATAACATGAAAGCACCACTGAGCCTTCGGTCTGAATTTCTTCACCTCTATAGGCAACAAGTTGTGCACAACTAGCCACGTTAAGTTGCACCAGCTCTCACTTTAGCAAATATTTCTACTGACATAGCATTACACTTTGAACCGGTGTCTACTTTGAGCTCGGTGGGTTTACCATGTATTAGGACAGTACAAAGCACTTCATTCTTCCGACTACTGATACACTGTCTACACAAAAAGTAGAAGTGCAGCTTTCTATATGATCAACTTGCTTTTCTAAGCGACCTTTCTTTATAACTGAGTGAGGTTTACTTCATTTGCAAAACATTTGAAAATGGCTCCATTTTTTACACTTGTGACACTTCTCTTTAAGACTCATGGTTGGCACCATAATTGTGACAGCTAACAATAAAGCTTAATCTGGGTTTTGCTGACTCACCCTTATGCTGTACTTGGCAACCTTTGTTCTGCACTGAGCATGCTCCTGTAACTGAACTAGTCTTAGAACTTGCTAGAAACCACATGGTTTCCCTGCCACACCCACAGGGGCCGCAGCTGCCATGTGCTTAGGAATGTTTCCGCTTGCCACATACTGCATGCTGTCTACATTTGCTTTGGAGCCTGCTGAAACCATGCTCTTGTTGCTTGCAAGCATATTTGTGTGCCTTTCTGTATCATCATGGATTTGACAAATCTCAGTAGCTTTGCTCATTACTAAGTCTCTGTCATGAAGCAAAATATTTCTCACAGCAGCACAATTAATATCACACACAAGCCTGTCTTTTATTAGCTCAGCTTTTAAATCACCAAACATGCAGGTTCTAGCTTTATTTCTCAAGTCAGTAATATAAGCTCCAAACGTTTCGCCTGGCTTTTGGTCTCTTGTGTAAAACAAATGTCTCTCTAATGTAACATTTGTCTGGGGGCTGCACATTTCTCTGAATTTGCATTTCAAGCACTCAGGGTATTCCCTTGATTCAGTAAGAAGAAAAACCAGGAAATAAAGTGCTCACCCCAAAAAACGACCATAAAACAATGCAAAAGGAGCACCTTGGAAAAATACCATGCTGCTACTGAGTGTAATCCTTTAATTCCACACTAAAACGAAGTATAATCAGACAATAAACCACATAAACGATTAAAACCTTTGAATAGCATTTTTGTTACCAAAAAGACTTCTTCAGTTGAATGCATACCATTTAATTGAGCCTCCATTTATACTCATAAAAATCAACCCTAACCAATCACAAAGCACACCTTGTTAAGAAATAAATACTTAAAACAGTGTTGTTGAAACATACTTATATAAAATGCAGATAAATGAATAGTTACCCCATTCCACCATCATTTAAAAAAAATAAATACTATTTTCTATGTAAAATGATAAAACTATTCATTTATCTGCATTTTATACAAGTATGTTTCAGCAACACTGTTTTATGTATTGATTTATTAACAAGGTGTTGTTTGTGATTGGTTAGGGTTGACTTATGAGTATAAATGGAGGCACAATTAAATGGTATGTATTCATCTGAAGAAGTCTTTTTGGTGATGAAAACATTATTCAAAAGTTTTAAGCATTCATGTGGTTTATTGTCTGATTATACTTTGTTTTAGTGTGGAATTAAAGGATTGCAATAAATAGCAGCATGGTGTTTCTTCCCTTGATTCAGCCTGAACAACAATATGACAGTTTCCATCCTCTCCTTCATATACTATGGGTGCATACACAAATGAACGCTTCCTTTCAATGGCCTCTGACCCAGCTAGGTTTAGCAAAATGAATGCCCTGGTACATGCATCTTTCTCAGAATAAACTGCTTGTATGAAAATATCATATACTTGCTCAGATATTCTCCAATTCTCTGCAATATTCTGATCAAATACAAGTGGACCTGCTCTGCGAAATGCCTCTGCCATATAACATATCAGTGAAGGCTTTTGCAAGTATGCACAAACACACACACATACACACACACACACACACACACACACACACACACACACACACACACACACACACACATGCTAGATATTTATGCCAGTACTTGTAACTATACTCAATAGCACAATGTGCCTCTGAGTAACTGAACTCTGTGAAATACTTTGCGAAATGAGTCACTGTGGCACAAGAACACTCTTGAAATTACTGTACTTGGAGAAATCACCTCATCAGTTTAAGAAACATTTCAAATAACTGCACTATGTGAATAAACTGGGCAGCAGAAGAAGCTCAAAGTAAGAAACATTTTGAAGTAACTGCACTTTGTGAATAAACAGTACACAGCACACTGAAACACTTCCAAAATGGCTGTACTTTGCTAAATAACTCTTTACAGTGCAAGAAACACTCTGTAATGGTGGCCCTTTATGAATAGATACACCCAGAACAACAAACCTTTTATAATGGCTGTATTTTGGCTGTACTTCACAAAATAGTTGCACTTTGTACAAAATAAACTCTTTGGAATAAATGCACAGTAATAAACATACACTGTAAGCACTTTTACACACTTTGTGATGCTTCGAATAGCTCTAATTACGCTCTGAATAGCTTCAGTCAATACGAAACAGTAGTTTATGCCAAAATGCCATAATCTGCCAAAAAACATGCAGTTGCCTTGCTTTATTTATGCTTAATATGCCCTTTCCTCCCTTTATTATATTAATGTTAGTCATTTAATCTCTTTTCTTGCACTCGTTCTACTCTAAACATGCTTGTTTTGCAATTTCGAAGTGAATCTAAACGTCCTATGTGCTTTTCTGATAATCAGTTTATCAGATATCTTAATATTGAACATTTTGTTTAATTAATACAGTTTTATGCCTTTCCTTTGCTTAATAAACATTTCTGTGCTATTCGTTTGCTTAGTAATCCATTCTGTGCCATTGTAATGCTCTCTTTTTTTTAGTAAAATAAACATTCATGTACGTTTTCATTACCTTTAACTTGTTTCTGGCTCTATTTTGCTCCTGGTTCTCTTAATTTACCTTCACTGTTAACGCTGCACCTCGTAGTTCTGAAAAGCAGTCTCTGGAATCCCGGTTCTGACACCATGTCATCAATCTGGTCAAGATGAAACAGACGAACATGCGTGGGTTTTGTTCAAGCAGCTTTATTATGTACAAACACATCAGGATTGAGGCTAAATAACTAACTTAGGTAAACTTGTAAACAAACTGACTGTCTCTTTCATACATGCTCACATTCTGGCTGCACTCTCAAAATGGCACTGAAGCTAGCACATGCTTGCTATTTATATGTACGTGCTGTCCTTGGAAATGTTTCTTAAAGGCACAACACATATACATATTCTATAGTAATCTAACCTTTGAACAACACATTTCTATGGCAGTGAGAAAATATAATTCTATGTTGCACAACTTATAAACAAAGGTATGGCATTTAGGTCCAAGGATGGCATTGTTCCACTGTATTCAGCACTCATCAGACCTATCATTGAGTACAATGCCCTGTTTTGTAGGTACCTAACCAGGCACAGCCAGCAATGTTCATAAGTTCATAGGTAGGTACTAGGCTATCGACCCTGGGGCCTATACAAGCCCAGCCAAAAGGTATCCTGGCTTTTGCCACCCAAGAAAATTATTTTCCTGTGCCACTGTTGAGCAGAGCCACAGAGGTGATCCCCGGGGTGAATTTCCTATTTCCCATCCAATCATCAAGATTTTTCTTGAAGAGTGCTAATGAGGAGCTATGTTTGATATAGATAGGTAGTTTATTCCAGAGTATGGGAAGTCTCTGGGACAGGAATCTATCCCCCCGGCATGTTCTGTTTATTGTGGTGACAAGGTTTAGGTCCCTAGAGTGTGTAACTCAGAGGGAATGGGATTTCTTTAAGTGGAGCATGTCCAACAACTCTGGGTTTGACATAGCTTTGTATGTTAGGCAGAGATCATCTCTGAGTAGGCGATATGCGACAGAGTAAAGTTGGAGTTTTTTGAGACGGTCTGCATAGGGCATCTGTTTGAGGCCAGTAATCCTCTTTGTGAGGTATTTCTGTGGCCTTTCCAGTTGTTGTAGATGTCTCGTGAGGTACATACCAAAAGGGGCGTTGTACTCTATAATGGGTCTAATGAGTGATGAGTAGAGGGGAACAATGACCTCTTTTTTTCTGGATGAGAAACCTTTTGTGATGAGGTGTGCCACGTAGAAGGATTTCCTGACTACTGTGGCAATGTGATTATCAAATGAGAGACTAGTGTCCACCTGTGTCCCAAGGTCTCTTATCACACTTTCGGTGTTAAGTATACTACCGCCTATGTTGTAGTTCATGGGTACAGAGTTTTTACCAAAGGGGATGACAATGCACTTTTTGGCATTGAGCTTGAGGCCATGGCTTTGACACCAGGCATCTGTCTCAGTGAGGCCCTTTTGTAGGATGTCCACATCATTAGGAGTTTTGATTATGGCAGTCATCTGCGAACTTCATTAGCCAAAGACCTTCTGTGTTAGCCTGTACTTCAGAGAAGTAGATACCAAACAGGAGAGGACCCAGGACTGAACCCTGTGGTACTCCACTTGTCACTGGTCTGAAGTCAGATTTGGAGTCTGCTACTTTCACAGTGTGGGTTCTGTCAGTGAGCCAGTTGGCAACCCATCCTGTGACATAGGGATATATACGTAGTTTAGTGAGTTTATCTATAATTCCAGAGTGGGGGATGGTGTCGAAAGCCTTGGCAAGATCTAGATAGGCTGTGTGAACCACCTTACCCTTGTCTATGGCTTTGGTGACTGCAAAATAAGAAGTCGATCTGGTTTAGGAGACATGATCTGCCTTTTACAAACCCAAACTGGGTGGGGTCCAGAGTTTGGAGATTACCAATGTCTTTGTTTATAAGTTCCATGATGATATGTTCCATGGCCTTGCAGACCAGGCTCATCAGGCTAATGGGGCGGTAGTTCCCGGGGTCCGTGGTGGCTCCCCCTTGTGGAGTGGGATAACCATCGCTGTTCTCCATTCAGCAGGCACAAAGCCTAAGGTGAGGCTATGAGTGAACATGGTACTTAGATGGGGTGCCAGTTCGTTCTGTAGTTCATGTAGAACGCTGCCTGGGATGTTGTCTGGTCCCATCGATGCTGTGTTCTTGGCTTTGGAGAGTGTGGTTTTTACCTGTGCAGCCGTGATTACAGGAACTTTGCATTCTTCCAGTATAGAGATGGGCTCTTTAGGGGGTGAGAGTGGGGTAAAGTTAGCACTGAACCTATCTGTCAGGATGTTGGTAATATCAGTTGGGTCTGTATATTTAGTGCCATTGTGCTGTAACTCAGAGCAGATCTGAGTGTTGCCACTGGGATTCTTGACATAGCTATAGAATGCTTTGTGGTGGTCTTTAGAATCAGTGGCAATTTTGTTTTCGTAACTAGCTTTGAAGGATTTTATCAGGGATCGCAGCTTCTTACTGAGGCTGACCAGGGAGCTCCTCCACTCATGGGATTTTACTCTCTTCTGCAACAGTTTCTTCCTTCTGTTGTACAGTTTGTTTATGGCAAGGGACCACCAGATTGGCTTCCTTTTTTTGGAGGATAGCATCTTGGTTCTGTTTGGGATAGCACGATCCATACACTCATGTAAGTGCTTATAAAGTGCAATTGTGTAGGATTCAGTAGTCGTAACTGTATTGTCCATCTGCATGGGTGTCATGAAGTTCACCACTTCTGTCTTAAGATGCATGAAGTTGGCTATGGAGAAATTTTTTACCATGGTTTCCTTAATGGGGGATGGGGGCAGGATGTGGATATCTAGGGTAATTAGCTTATGGTCAGATCAGACCAATGAGGCATTGACTTCAGGTGTGGAACACCAGTCATTCATGTTGGCAATGACTAGATCTAGGATATTATTGCCAGAGCAGAGGTCCCTTGTGGGGGTGTAGGTCAATAATATATTTTAATGCAGGACATTGTTCAGGATAATATATCAGTTTGTATGCCATAACTAGCTAAAAGTATGTGATACAGTTGTTAAGCTCTAGCCAGTTTACCTGCTTTAAGACTTTGCAATGGTGAGCTCAGTATGCAGTGCTGGTAGCAAATTTAGCTACTTTGTTGTAACAGGAGACTAGTTTGAACTTTAGTGTATAGCTTAATTTTGTAAGTAGAGGTGAGGCATATAAGAGGATTGGAAGCAAGTAGGATGAGGCTAGGGTTTTTCTTGCTGGGTCTGTAAAGTACTGTTTTTCCCTGTAAATAGAGACAAGTTTGTCATGTTTTTTTAATTGTTTGAAAAATATGCTGATATAATTTTCAGATTATGTACAATAATGCCTAGTAATTTAGTCTGTGGTAGTACTTCAGTTTTAGTATTATTTGTAGTTGTAACCAAGAAAGTTTATTTTTGATGGAGATAATGTTTTGGGGTGAAGAGCATCAGTTTTGTTTTATTGGGATTCAGTTGAAGAGAAAGACATTTGAGTGATGTCTAGTAGTCTGGGTATTGTGGCAGCTGTACATATTAAAGTAGAGTCATCGCATGTTGTACTATATTTGTCTGGAGTATGGCAGTGTGAAGCTGGTTTATAAAAATATTAAAAAGAAGGGGTCCTAGTACAGAGCACTGAGGTACACCTATGGTAACTGGAAGAGAGGAAGAGAAGCCCTGTTGCCATTTGATTGTTTGTTGTCTTCCAGATAGATTACTAAGGAACCATTTAAGGGAGGATTGAGAGAGACCTATAGAATAGTTCATTGAGTAAATGCTAGTGTGATACAGTGTCAAAAGCTTTGGATAAGTCTAGGAACACAGTTGATACTGGGTTAACATTGTTCCAATACTGGTATATAGTGCTGCTGAAGTGAAGGAGTGTGGTGGCTTCCTGTGGTGGAGTCTGAAACCATGTTGTGTTTCCAAGAGCAGATTATTTGAATTTAGGTGATGTAGAAACAGAACATGAATACATTTTTCAAGTATTCTTGACAGTGAGGAAAGGATTGCCATAGGCCTGTAGTTATTAAACTCTGCAGACATGCCACCTTTGTGTAATAATGGATTTTTTCCATGATGGAAAAAATTTATTTTTTGGATATCGATCTATTTAACAATAGAAAGACCAGAAAAAGAAATTGCATGTGCAGATATTTTAAGTAGTCTGAGGGGATCTGGTCAGCAGCTAGGTTGGTTGGTTTTCACTTATGTAGAAGTTTTTTAATGGAGGAGGTAGGTACTGAGCTGAAGTCAAATAGATGAGGATATTTAGCAGACATTTCTGGTGCTGAGAGGGTAGTAGAAGTATTAATGTTTGTGAGGGACAGTGTAGTCTGTATAAAATGCTTGTTAAACTGTGTGGGAATTGAATCAGCAGTATTACTGTATGTAGGGGTGGGGTGGTAATTTGGCCTGGATATAAAAGTTTGTTTAGGGATGCCCAGAAGAATTTTAGCTGTTTTGATGTTTATTTTGCAGGATGTTATAATATGCTTGTTTGTTAAGTTTATCTTGGCACATTGTCGTGTTCCTTAGTTGCCTGAAAAGTTGAAATGTATTTGTTGTTCTATTTTTGAGTCACTCTTTCCAGACTTTGTCACGCTGTAGCATCAGTTTCTTAATTTCTTTTTGTTAGCCGTGGAACAGGATTGGATTTGACCCCTTTAGTACATACTGGGGCAAGGTTATTGAGAATTTTTAGGAATATCTCATTGAAGTATTTGAAGTATGAGACAACAAAGTCTAAGGGTATAAATTTTACTATTTTCCAGTTATACTAAGGATTTGATAAAAGCGTGTTTGTCAAAGTTTTTGAGTTACAAACTTTGTTGTAAATTATGTTTATCATGGATACTGTAACTTCTAAGAGTGTAAGTAGGCTGATGGTCACTTAGGCTGTCTGGAAGGCTACCAGCTGCCCTAATTTTGTTGGTTCTATAGGTAGGAATCCAGTCTAAGGTCGATTGCCTACCAGTACTTTTGTGGACTCTAGTAACAGATATAATTAACCGTGTAAAGCCGTATAGTTTTATGGAACTAAATGGGATGTTGTTATGATAAGCTGCCAATCTATATTTAGGTCTTCTAGTATTATTGTTCTATGTTGTATATGGTAGGATATCTAGTACAGTATATTTTCCACAGTGGTAATGTTTTTACCTGGTAGGGTATATATAACTGCTAAACAAAACATTTTCTTATTACTGATTTTGAGTTGTGATACAAGTAATTCTGCATTATTAAACTGTGGTATCTCCTGAGTATATATGTGTTATGTTTGGGGAATTCTTGTAGATGATGGCAATGCTACCTGCCCATTTATTTGTTCTGTCAAAACTAATTATATTAAAACCAGGTGAGGTAATTTCATTGTCATTTAGGTCTTTTTTTCAATTTCTGTATGATTATGTCTGGGGAATATGTGGCAATAGAAGCATGTATGTCCTGGATTTTATTGCAAAGTCTTCTGAGATTGATATTTAAGAAAAGAAGGCTTGAAATGATGGACGGGAAAAGAAAATAGAATGGTGCATTTAGTACTGTGCTGCTAGTGTGTTTGTTTGTTTTTTTTTTTTTTGCTGTTGTGTATGGGGCCGGTGTTTGGATGAATGTCTTCACTAATTTTTTGGAGTTTAAATTTTATGAAAGAAAGTTTGTAGCCAAATGTATTTGTATTTTAGTTGCATTGGATTTCATATGGTAAATAAATAGATTTAAGATACTTGTAACTGAAAAGTCTAATCTAAGAAGGTTTGCTGGTACAGTGTTGGTGCTGTGGTGATTAATGGACTTGATAACTGTTGGTGCAGTGAGTGTTTGTAGGAGTATTATATTTATGTGGGAAGTAAGCTAGTTGGGAAAGAGTTCTCATATGCTGATAGGGACACCATTAAGGTTAGAGTCTGAGTCATTGTGTATGATGCTTAAGTTATATTTTCCTGAAGATAATGGTTTGCACTTTTAAAGGTTACTGGGCAAGAGTCGTTATAGTTGCAGCACTATAACTTCTAAAAGGACATGCTAGGTTGCAGTAGTTTAAGTAAATGAATTAGCGATGCTAATTGTAGGGCAACTGCTATTTGTTTATGTTCTGATTGTTCTGATGCAGAGAACGGTTGGGAGAAGTGTAGAGGTAGCATCAGGATAGTTTAAATGAAGAGTAGGATAGGTCAGCAGAGTTAGCCCAAGTGTAGCTAGGATGAACGGACCAAGGTACAACCACTGACTCAGGAAAGTAACAGTGTTAAGAAAAACAGTAAGCTTTGGCTATGGCAAAAGCTAAGAGGTTTTCCAGAGATAGTTAACTGTATGAGTTGAACAGTGTAAAACAGAAGTTGAGAATGAGAATTACAGGCAGCAGTATGCAAACACAGAAGACTAACTGGAACAAACCTGGAACATCTGCACAGGTTCCTCACTAAAACAATACAGGGTGTAAATAATATGGCCTCTGCAGACTGCCTCAAAGCCTTGTCCCTGAATTCTGTGTCCACAGGCTGTTGAGAGGAGATCTATGCCTGCCATACAAGTCAACATTACACCCCACTCTGATGGAACTCTTACATATCCACAAAATAAATAAATAAAGACTTAAACTTTGCCTGTGATGTAAATAGGACTTGCAAGAGACAGGTATGTATCCCAGAGACCACCTCTTCTCTTGAACAGGCTCCCCATCCATGTGAAGCAGTGTTTCTCTGTAACCCAGTTCAATTGTAACTTGGACAGCTGGATGGGAAACTGGAATTTTAACCCTGATTTAGCATCCACATCTTTCATGAACACAGGCAGCCTGTAAATGGTATATCTCCAAGGCCCCTGCTTGTAAATATTTCATTTCCCAAGCCCCTGCTTAAACTACCAAGGGTACTAGAACCTGTCAGAGATTTGGGATGTATGGCTAGGCTTAAAAAGACCCCAGTGGTTGTTAAGTTGATAGCCTAGTACACACCCATAAACTTATGAAAAAAATATCCTGACCTATACCTGAGCTAGGGACTGCATGGTATGGCTGTATGCCACCAACACTGTCAAGGGGGATTTCAGCAATGTTTCAAAGGACCACCACTGCTCCTATACTGGGGATGCAATTTCTGTTGAGTGCACTGCATCTGGTATGTGTATATCCACTGTACAGCAGCCTGCCGGGGATTCACATGATTGCCCATCTTCCAAGCCAGATCCTTATATTCAGGGTGCAAATGGGACTTATCAAGAGGTGTGCACGACCATAACACAGTACAGAAATAATAATAATAAGAAGAACAACAACAACAACAAGATCCTTGCCATAAAAAGAGCTGCTTAGGGCCAGAAAGGCAAGCAGCCATGCATGTTGGTTATCTGACTGAAGCTCGGGACATTGCTGATATGTTTATTAAAAGGGCTTACAGTCATCAGGTTGTTATGTCAGCTTATTGGAAAGTGACTGCTATGAACAAACAAGAACTATGTAATAGGAATCATTCATTTAGAAGTAGGATTCACAGTTCAAGTGTCTTATTTAGGGAAATCACATTTTTTATTGAATTCAGTACTTTGTATTTGTAAGAGGCTTAGTCATTTTAATAAGGCTGCAATTTTAGCTTTGAGGCATTTTCTTGCAACTCCACAAACATGACATATACCCTTAGGTGTTGCTGTAGACTATTCTATTTAGACGAAACCAAAAGACAATCTAAGGTTTGGCTTTAGGTGCATATAAGGGATATAAAAAAATAAATCATCAGAAAGCACTGTCTCATCTTATTTTTGACAAGTACAATTTGATTCTTTGGACAATCTTGAAACACAGTTTTAAGGCAGCCTAAAGAAGGAATCAGATATGCATATTATATTGTAGGCATCCTTCCATCCCAAAGGATCATGGGTTTGCACCTCTATTGGAATGATTTGAGCAGTGTCTTCTGTGGCTGTGCAATCCAATCTTGGAGTGGCAGTCCTTTCCACACTCTAAACAGCATTAGGCAGATGTTGGTCTGGTATCACGAGTATGATTCTTCCTGACGGTTTTCTAATCCTTTGTTCTCCTTGCCAAAGTGATTTCATACATAGTGAGAGCTTCCTTCACTTTCCATTTCCAGGGAATCTTGTCTGTGGTGAGAAAATACCTGGCGTTCACACTGATGGAGAGAGGGCTGAGGTCATGCTTCCATATGTCCTTGTAGTGTAATCTCGGTCTCCATTTTAGCCTCTTTCCAGACCCCAGCTCTCCAAAATGGAAGTCTTTCAGTACTTGGCCATCTGTCACGTGTGAGACATGACCCAACCAATATATACATCTCTGTTTCAGGAGGGTGAACATGGAGGTGTGCCAGTCCACATTTCACTGGCATGCAGTATTATGATCAAAACATAGATTGTGTAAACCTGCACATTGGTGTGCACAATAAGCTTATTATTAGCCCATATTCTCTTTGTCAGCCTGTAAAACATTGTGGCGACTTTTCCTATGTGCTTGTTCATCTCGCTATAAAGTAACACGTTGTCAGAGATTGTAGAGCCTACATACATGAACTCATGGACAACCTCCAACATATAGTTGCTCCCCCTGATTGATGGCTCATTGCCCACATTTTGGCCCATCACCTGAGTCTTCTTTAAACTGATTGTGAGGCCATATTCCATACATGCATCTGCAAAACAAGTCATGAGCGACTTAAGTTCTTGTTGAGTATGAGCCATGATAGCTGTGTCATCAGTGAACAGGAATTCCAGTAGATACTTCTTAAGCATCCTGGTCTTTGATCTAAGCCTCAGCAGTTTGAAGTGGTTGCTGTCCATTCTGGTTTGGAGAAGGATACCCTCTGTAGCAGTTCCAAAAGCAAATTTCAACAGAACTGAAATGAAGATACCAAACAATGTTGGAGCCAGTACATACCCCTGAATTACTCCACTGAGAATCTCAAAAGGCTCAGATGTGAATCCATTGTGCATGATGGTCCCCTTCATGCCTTCATGGAAGGCCCTGATAATGCTAAACAGTATTGAAGGACAGCTGATCTTTGCCAGAGTTGCAAACAGACTTTTCTTACTGACGTAGTTGAATGCCTTGATCAAATCAATGAAGGCAATATACAGAGGTTGGTTCTGCTCCCTGCATCTGCTCCTTGCACTTTTCTTGTTATTGCCTAACAGAGAAAACCATGTCTATAGTGGACTGTCCAGCTCTGAATCCACACTGAGACTTGGGATAAACTCTCCCGGAGAGAAAGTGGAGACTCTTCAAGACAACACTTGCAAACAGCTTCCCCATGGTACAGATAAGGGAGATTTCACAATAGTTGTTACAATCACTTTTGTCACCCTTATTCTTATAGATAATAACTATCTTAGCATCCCTCATATCTTGTGGTATACAACCTTCTCTCCAGCACTGGCAATGTATTGCATGCAGCTCTGAGATAAGGGTACTATTGGCATACAAGTATTTCTGAGGAAATACCATTCTTCCCATGGGCTTTTCCCACAGAGTGCTTTTAGTGCATTATTGAGTTCCTCCAAGGTGGCCTCAGCATCAAGTTCAGTCATAGTTGGCAAAGGCTTGATGGCACTGAGGGCTCTGTCAGTAACTGTGGTCCCTCTGGCATACAGCTTAGGTTCATAGTTGCTCATAGGTGTTTACTAGGCTAATGACCACAAGGGCCTTTTTAAGCTTAGCCATGCATCCCAAATCTCTGACGAGTTCTGGTACTCTTGATAAGTATAAGCAGTGGCTTGGGAGATGAACCATTTACAGGCAACCAGTGTCTAGTTGAGACATGGGTGCCAAACCAGGGATGAATTTCCTGTTCCCCATCCAATTGTCCAAGTTGCACTTGAATTGGGTTTGGGAGAAACTCTGTTTCACATGGATGGGGAGCCTGTTCCTGAGCAGACTCTGGGATATATCCCCGTCTCTCCAGCAGGTCCTATTTATATCACGGGCAAGGTCTAAGTCTTTAGAATGGATAATTCTGGTGATGTTTGTTTTGTGATTATGCAGGAGGTCCATCAGAGTGGGGTCTGACAATGTCTTATATGCCAGGCATAGATCTCCTCTGCAAGTAGTGTTCCCCTCATTGTTCCATCTGCTTGGTTCTGTCCTTCAAGACCTCACCTGTGGCCAACTTAAGTGGGGACATCTTCCTTTGAGATGTACTAATGTCTTGCTTGTTCCCTTCAGCCATTCCTCACATTACCATTGTCCGTGGCCTGCTGTATCTTGAAGCAATGTTGGAGCCAATAACCATTTGCATACCACCAAGCTACATACTGCACTTGACTCTGAGCACACCAGAGTACTGGCAAATTCTCCTCATTGGGCAAGGACCTGTATGCAGACAATGTCTATCTCTTCTTTTCATTCTCAATCAGGGGTGTCAGCATTTCGTATGGGCTTTAAAGCAATCAGCTTGAACTGTCTTCTCTCCAAAGATAGATATTGCAGTGTGACAGCTAGCATCCCCGAGTTTTTCCCATCTCTTGTTGGTGTCATTGTGATCCGAGCAGGGCAAGGCGTCTTCAAGTGCTTGAACAAACTTGCATACTTTTGAAGGGTCACAAGTCTTGCCTATGTCAATGCATGGCCTCCCTACCTTTTTAGAGTGAAAGAACCTTTGCATCTGAATATTCACCTTACTACACTTGAGCAACTGGTTGGTACCACAGTCTGTTGTGGTAATTGCATGTTACCCTGACACTACCTAAACTGCTACATTTGGTAAGGACAAGGTCAAGTTGCTGCCGTTGCTTTGATCCTGGGTGCACCATGATGGGGTGTGACATTGAAGAAGGTGCTGATTATGCAGAGGTCATATTGGGAGCAAAGTTCAAGGAGATGCTGTCCGTTTTTGTTCATCTTTCCTGTTTTGAACTGTCCTAGATGAGATGGCCAGCTGTGATGGTCACTGTCAACTCTGGCATTAAAATCAACAAGAATGAATGATGGTTCATGGGAAGGGACTTCACTGATGGCAGTGCTTAATTCATCAGAGAACTTGTCCTTGACTTCCTGGGCAGAAGTTAAAGCAGGAGCATTTAGATGCTGAAGATGTTAACCATGGCCACTGGTGTTTGTAGCTGAATTTTCAGCAATCTCTCATTTCCCATATTTGGTGGAATGACTGAGCCAGTGAGGTTGTTTCTGATTGCCAAACCAACACCATGTTCCCTGGTCTCTTCTGGAAGCTTCCTATGTCAGAATAAAAGTAAAGCCTTTCTCTCCGAGCCATCCAATGGATGGCAGCCTTGTTTACTGGAGAGCTGCAATGCCCATCTGCAATCTGCTCAACTTGTTGTTAATGACTGCTGCCTTCTGAGCATCACTGATGTTCTGTAGGTCTTCCATAAGGCCTGGAGTCATTGCCTTACATTCTATGTACCTGGCCTAAAGGCTGGTTTATTTTGTTGTTTTTTTTGTTTTTCCAGGTGTATAGTTATCCACCTGTTGTAGGTTCCCTAAGATCACAACACACCCAGTGGAGCAAGTGGACCATGGTGAGAAGCACCTATTTGTCTGGGGGCTGCCCAGCTTAATGTGGGCAGTAGCTGCCCAATGAAATGAAAGTAACTCTCTCACTATTGGAAGCAGTCCCTGGCACCTCAGTCTATGTCAGTTGAATGCATTGGCTTATTATGAGTCACTACTGCTTCCCGTGTTGTATCACCACTCACAAAATTAAGCTGGAGTGGCCTCTCCAGGGTGCAGACCTGGGCAAGTGAATGTAAGGAAACAGTTGATGCCCAGCAACAGGTTTCCCCTCTCCACACCACTGATGTAATCCAAGGGGAAAGGCAAGGCCAGTACAACTTGGCATCAGTGTCATCGCAGGACCTGTCAGAGTCTCAAACCACCTTAGGGGTTCCATCTCCAGATTTTTCCTTGGGGTTTACTCTCAAAGTCTTCACCATAGCAAGGCAGTGGAGGTTTTAAATCAGAATTTGCTTCCTCCTGGGTGGTCTGCCTTTCCAGGCTGATGAGCCTCACCTGCCTGAAGCAACTGGTTTTAAGGCACCAGTCATCCACCTTCTCCCCTTCTCCTGTTAGTACAAATGGTTTCACCAGACTTAGAAACTAAGCCACACATGAAGGCCAGGAGCTGGGCTTGGGTTATCAGAGGCTAGAGATACATGCCATGGCAGCATTTTATAAATAGTGGAAATGTATCCCCACTGCCACCCCAGGCTATGACAACCTTGAAACCACATATTATATTACTTTTGTAATATGTGGCACAGTGGTACAGTGGATAGAATTGCAACCTCACAGCAAGAGGTTCTCTGGTTTGATTCTCTAGTATGCTTTCTGTGCGGACTCTGCATGTCATCCCTGTGTTCGAATGGATTTCCTCTAGGTGTTCTGGTTTCCTCCCACATTCCCAAGGCATGCAGTAGTTGGACTGGACACTCTAAATTGACCTTAGATGTGACTGTGTGGTACGGAAGAACAGCTGTAGTAGGGCTAGCCACCTGGCAGTATGACCTTCGCTGTAGAAGACGATCACTGTTGAAGTGATACCCAGGCCCCATGTACAAAAATGGGAAAAACAGATTGTAGACAGATGGATGGTTCGATGGATTACATTTATTAACTAAGAAAGGCATTTATATTGTTAAATTCTGGATCCTGAACTTCCACAAAGCTTAAGTAAGAAATTCTAATAAAATGTCTCGTGTTCTTTGAACAAAAAACAGAATCCAAGGATAATCCCACACCTTCCAGGGACATCAGCAAATGTATGGTATGTACAATATACTGTACAGTTATCTGCAAGGAGGTAGAAAACCAGTGGATAAAATGACAACTTTGCATCCTCCCTGTCTTAGGTTCATAGGTAAGTACTAGGCTATTTGCCCAAGGGCATTTATAAGCCTAGCCACAATGTGTTGGCTTTCGCCACCCCCTTAGATTAGTTCCCTGTGCCTCTGTCCAGCAGAGCCATTAGTTCCCTGTGCCACTGTCCAGTAGAGCCACTGCAGTGATCCCCAGGGTAAATTTTCTGTTTTCCATCCACTCGTCAAGGTTTCTCTTGAAGAGTGTTAGTGAGGGGCTCTGCCTGATGTATATTGGAATCCTGTTCCAAAGCATGGGGAGTCTCTGGGACAGGAATCTATCCCTCCAGCATGTCCTATTTATCATTTTGGTGAGGTTTATATCTCTAGAAAGTGTGGCTCTCTGGGATTTGTTTTTTTTTTTTAGGTGGAGCATGTCCATCAATTCTGGGTTGGACATGGCCTTATATGTCAGGCAGAGATCACTTCTGAGTAAGCGGTATGCAACCAAGTACAGCTGGAGTTTCTTGAGTCGGGCTGCATAGGGCATCTGTTTGAGGCCAGTAATCCTCTTGGTGAGGTACATTTGTGGTCTTTCCAGCTGTTGTAGGTGTCTTGTAAGGTACATCCCAAATGGGGCGTTGTATTCTATGATGGGTCTAATGAGTGATGAGTATTGAGGCACAATAACCTCTTTTGTTCTAGATGCGAACCCTTTTGTGATTAGGTGGGCCACACAGAAGGATTTTCTAACCACCTTGGCAATATGATTATCAAAGGAGAGATTACGATCTACTTGGGTCCCCAGATCCCTTATTACATTTTCTGTATTTAGGGGACTACCACCTATGTGGTAGTTTATGGGTACTTTGTTTTTTCCGGATGACTATACACTTTTTGGCATTTAGCTTGAGGCCATGATTTTGACACCAGGTATCCATCTCAGTGAGACCCATCTGGAGGGTGTCTGTATCAGCCAGAGAATCAATTATGGCCCCTAGTTTGCAGTCATCTGTGAACTTGGTCAGCCATAGTCCTCCTATGCTTGCCTGTACCTCTGAGAAGTATATACCGAACAGGAGGGGTCATAGGACTGAGCCCTGGGGGACGCCACTTGTAACCAGTTTAGAGTCGAACGTAGAGCCTGCAACTCTCACCATGTGGGTTCTATCCATGAGCCATTTGGCAACCCATCTCGTGACGTAGAGGTTTATGTTCAATCTGGTGAGCTTGTCTATAATACTAGAATGGGGAATGGTGTCGAAAGCCTTTGCGAGGTCTAGGTAGGCTATGTGGACCTCCTTTCCCTCGTCTAATGCCTTGGTAACTGTTTCAAAGAAGTCCACCAGGTTTAGGAGGCATGATCTGCCCTTAACAAAGCCAAACTGGGTAGAGTCCAAGATTTGGAGTTTCCCAATGTCTCTGTTAATGAGTTCCATGATGATGCATTCCATAGCCTTGCAGACCAGGCTAGTCAGGCTTATAGGGCGATAATTCCCGGGGTCCGTTGTGGCTCCACTTTTGTGAAGCAGGATAACTGTTGCTGTGCACCACTCTGTGGGTATGTAGCCTGTAGAGCGGCTGAGTTTGAACAGTGTGTTTAGGTGAGGGGTTAGTTCATTTTGGAGCTCTTGTAAGACACAGCCTGGGACACATCCGGTCCCACTGAAATGTGTTTTTCTGGCTTTGGATAGGGTTGTTTTAACCTGTGTGTCGGTGATTGATGGGGCCCTACATTCTTCTGGTATGGTTATGGGTCCTTTAGGGGGTGAGAGGGGGGTGAAATTTGCACTAAACCTGCCTGCCAGAATGTTGGCAATATCAGTTGGTTCTGAGAGTTTCCACTTAGGATCTTGACATAGCTAAAGAACGCTTTGTGGTTATCTTTGGAGTCATTGGCAATTTTTCTTTCAAAACTTACCTTGGATGATTTAATGAGGGATCATAGTTTCTTGCTGATACTGATCAGGGATGTCTTTCCTTCTTGGGATTTTACTCTTTTCTGTACTAGTTTCCTCCTTCTGTTGTATAGCTTGGTTATGGCAGGGGTCCACCAGACTGGTTTCCTCTTCTTGGAGGAGTGATTCTTGGTTTTACTTGGGATAGCACAATCCATGCATTCCTGCAGATGCTCATAGAGTGCCTTTGTAAAGGTTTCAGCAGCTTGGACAGCATTGTCCTTTAGCATGGGGGTGTGAACCTTTCCACCTCGGTCTTAAATAACGTGAAGTTTGCTTTTGAAAAGTTTGTCACGGTGGTTTCCTTGATTGGGGGTGGGGGTGGAATGTGGATATCCATAGTGATTAGTCTATGGTCTGATTTAACCAGGAGGTTGACCTCCGGTGTGGAACACCAGTCGCCCATGTTGGTGATGAACAGGTCCAATATGTTGTTCCCCCTGGTGGGGGTGTTGACCATTTGATCCAGGGCATTCGAGTTTATAAATTCTAGGACACGTTGAGCAAGGGAGTTAGTACTTGAGTAGTTCTCCCAGTTTATGTTTGGGTAATTGAAATCATGCAGTATTAGGGTGTTTGATAGGACCTTCATATGTCCAGTGTCTCCAGAAATGCTGAATGGGAGTCTTGGGTCATGGTGGGTGATCTGTAGCAAGCTACAATTTAGATTGCAGTTTTGCCCATTGTTAGTTGCACATGGATGATCTCTGATGCATTGTGCTGCACCACTAACCTGGAGGTGTGGGTATCCTTGATGAATATGGATACACCCCCGCCTTTTGTGCTTCAGTCCTGGTTCTGTGGCCGAAAGGTATGGTATGAGTTATAGCCTAGTAGTGCTGGGGTGCTCTCAGGAGCCTTAAACCAGGTTTCTGTTACCGCACAGATGTCGATGATCTCCATACTGAGGAGTGCCTCGAGTACGTGCATTTTGAGGTTTAGACTTCTGGCATTGAGTAGCATTACCCTCAGTTTTTGGTTCCTTCAAAACCACTCTGAAGGATTTCTTAGCCAAAACTGGCTCTGTTCTGCTCAACACCAGAATGAACTATATCCCTAAGTGTGAAGAAATACCTATTCATACCTTGCCTCACCTTAGGCTCCCTTCTTTACTCACTTCCTTACTTCTATCAATTTCTCTCCCCTGGCTTTCTCTCTAAATATACCATAAGCCTGCTTTGTCTCACTTCATGTTGCAAATCTTGTTTGTATTACACTAACTTACCTTTAGTTTCTCTATAAACTTGCAAAAATTTCTCTAAATATTAAATCTCTGTCATATAAATTGTATGTATTCTTGACCGATGTTTTCATACATTCATAGATGCATAGGAGATTACTAGGCTAACAACTTGTGATCACTTCGAAGTCTAGCCAGTTTTACCACATTTTACCCAATTTTCTATCCATAGAGGAAAGATAAAAGTCAGCAAGCTGGGTTTTGACAATTTTCCCAAACAGGAGACAGTCCAGCACTGAGCCCTGTGGTACTCCACTGGTGAGTGGCCTCTGGCCTCTTGCTGACTGTGGATGCCCCCACTCTAATAACGTATGAACTATCAGTGAGCCATTTGGCTATCCATCTGGTGACACAGAGGTTTATGCAAATTTTTGTAAGTTTATCTATAATACCCAAATGGGGTATTGTGTCAAATGCATTGGCCAGGTCACGGTATGTGGTATGCATTGTCTTACCCTCCTCCATGGCCTTGGTGACCTTCTCAAAGTAGTCCACCAGACTGAGTACGCAGGACCTACCCTTGATGAAACCAAACTGGGTTGGGTCTAGAGTCTGGAAGCTTCCTATGTAGTTGTTAATCAGGTCAAGGATTATACTTTCCATACTTTCCATACCCATACCCATGCATGTGAGGCTCATCAGACTTATGGGTCGGTGGCTTCCTGGATCTGTTGATGGTCCCCCCTTGCTCAGAGGATTGACTGTTGCTGTTCTCAACTCTAGTGGAACAAAGTCTGTTTATAGATTGTGGTTAAATAGAGATCTGAGTGGGTCTGCTAGGTCACGTTTCAAGCCATTTAATAGGCACCCTGGGATTACATCAAGGCCCATTGATGCCATGTTTCCAGCTTTGTAACAACCTGTTCCTTTTGTGATAACAGATAAAGAAATGGTAGAGGCATTTCATGGGGAGTGACCAGAGGTGATGAGCGGTGAATTTTGAGCTGAATTTATCAGCCAGCAGGCTAGCTGCTTCTTCTGGCCGAGTATAGGTAATGCCATCTACTGCCAACTCAGCACATTGTTGAGTGTTTCCCTTAAGATTTTAGACATAACTAAAAATGCTTTGTGGTTATCCTTTGCTTGAGAGGCTATATTAGTCTCATATTTCGATTTAGAGGACTTGACTAGTTCTCTGATTTACTTGTCGAGACTAATGAGGGATTTTTTTCTCTGTTGTGTACCCTTCTGCTTGCTTCTAGAAAGGAATTTCTTCCTTCTGTCATATAATCTATTTATCACAGGGCTTCACTGGGGTGACTTGTTTTGCCAGCTAGACTTGGGTTTAGTTCAGTCAGATACTGCCATTTTTATGCAGTTGTTTAAGTGGTTGTACAAAGCATTCATGTATACTTCTGCACAGGTTTTTGTGTTTTTGGAGAGCTTTAAAATTACATATGCCTTCACTTAATAGACGGTAATTGGCCTTGGAAAAATTCATTAGGGTTTGATAGTTCTACCATTACATTTACTTCAAAGGAGACCAATTTATGATCTGATCTTACCAAAGAGGACATTACACTGAGGGGGTGGAATGCTCTCCCATGTTTGAGAGTACTATGTCAAGGATATTTGAGCCCCTAGTGGGACTGCAGACCAACTGTTCCAGAGTATGTTTCCCAGTTTATGGAGAGGTAGTTAAAATTTCCCATAAGTAGTGTGATAGGCTGAATGGTAAGTGATTCTAGTAACCTCAGGTATGCAGAGTGGTTTTCATGGGTCATGGTGGGAGACCTTTAGCTAGCAATGATATGGTGGGGGATTTTGCCTATGGCAAGCTGGACAAGGAATAACTCAAGTAAGTCATCCTGCTTGACCAATCTTGCTGTGGGATTGCTTTTTATGTAAATAGAAACACCTCCTTCTTCATTTTTAATTTTCAAAGGGTGGTCTGAATATGTGATAGGCATTGTAGCCTTGCAATATCTAGGTGCTTTCAGTAGCCTTGAACTACGTCTCTGTAACTGTACAGATGTCAGCAGTCTCCATAGAAAGGAGAGCTTCCAGGGAGTACAATTTCTTGTTAAGACTCCTAGTTGAACAGTAGTACGTTTAGCTTGGCATTAGAAGAATGTTACATTGGTAAGTCTATTGGTTTGGCACTGCCTAAAAATGCCACTATAGGGGTGGCTAATGCCTTGGCCAGTATTTCAAAGCCTAGCGCTCACAGGTGCAGACCATCTTCTGGCAAAGCAGCATGGTCTGTGAATCATGTTGTCCAAGGCTGACAAATACTGGATCCCCTTGGAATATCTCCAGTAACTAAACCAATTATTGAAATCGATCATTTCCTGTTTGTATTATGAAATCATTCTTGGTGATGGTAGAATGCTGCTCAGTGCTAGGCTCATACCCACCTGCGACATATATTCAAAGAGGTCTACCATGTCTCTTTTCATATAGTCCAGGGATGTATATCTCAGGTCATTCGCACCCAGATGCACTATGACTGAGTCATACTGGTACTTGTGGTTGAGTGACCCGAGTGCCTGCATAATCTGTCGAATCCTAGTCACTGGCAGGTAACTGACTGTAACCCTCTATTTATCCAACCTGGTGAGCGGGGCATCAGTCTGTCTAATTTGGTATAATTATTTAAACAGATGTTTTGCATATTATTTTTGAAGACTAAAATTATTGCTCTTAAAATGTTTAGTAACACTTTAGAGCTTTTCTCCCCTGAGACTCCTCTGAAAATGTGCTCCTACCCAGTCAGACTTCCCCGGGAATCACATGCCAATAAATAAACTGTTTATTCTTGAAATGCTGGCTACTGGCTAAAACTGTCATTACTTAATGTAAAATAAAATACAGTCACCAACTGTCACACAAAAAAGAAACAGCTTGACAAGTAATTAACAGCACCATTAAAACTCTATTATGTTGCTGGCAAGCCTGCTATTGGTGGTAAATTCTTTCTATATGAGTCTTTTGATATTGTGAATATTCTGACTACTTGGGAAGGGGGCCTATATAACAGAAAATGAATAACTTATTTGTCTAATGAGCCAGTAAAAAAAAGCTGATGGGGACACCCACCCCCATAGCATATAGTATCCTGTTTATAGTTCCAAAACATTGGTGCTGCCGCGCACAGTAGCAAAAAGCATATCAATGTTATGGAACTGTCAGTGTACTCTGTGGAACATCACTTTAATTTTTGTATTCATCTTCCTTGCTTAACCTGAATGTCTGTGCTTACTTTATCTGTTACATTTATATCTTATTATTATTATTATTATTATGCAGTTTTTACTTTTTAGATTTACACAATTTTGTTAAAATTCATAAAGCTGATTATCAATTTATCAGCCTCTGATAAATACTGAGATCTGAAATACCAGCTGTATCATTTGCCATTTGACAACAGAACATAAAATAAAATAGTCTTTCAATTTCATCATTTATCATTCAGCCTGATCACTTGCCTGGATCAGTTTATGAAATGGGGATTTGTTTAGCATCTTCTTGTTGCTTTTTTTCTCTGAGTTTATTGAATTTGGCTGACAGTGTTCTCATTTGGTATACCTAATATACTGCTGTGACCTTTACTACGAAACATCTGCCTTTGCTCAGTTATAAAGATTTCCAATCTGAAAGCTTGTATTTCATTCCTTACAATTATCTCTCTACAATGGATACTTCCCTCTCTCTGCTGTCAGTCAGTCCGTTAATCAATTTATTTACTAAGCTAACACTAGGCTTCTCACAGATTAAATCAACATAATGCTAAAGCAAAAGTAAATAAATACTTAAAAGGACACAAAAGCAGTGTTTGTCTTTATTGTGCTGCTTCAGGATGTGTTTCGGCAGGGTGTGTACACCACTGTGGTTCATCCCATTTCCATTAGTTACACACCCATCACATCTGCTCTTCCTGCTAGGTTGTGATGTTCAAAGGCCACTACATTTACCACAAATTAATACGATGCTACAGCTGTACCACATGGGCTACATGTCATAGCGATGATGCAGATTTCACTGCATTGACATGTGTGACTGTACTTTACGTAGGACCTACACTTTGCTATTACATGCTACTCAGCTATAGGCAATATATTTATCATCTGCGTTATGCATGCTATCAGTGTACACTTTCTGGATAATAACTATCACACCACTGTCATATATGATCTGTGTGTCACTGTTCGTCTTATTCAACGTTATGCTGGTTTCTGTTGCTTCATATTCTTCATGCACATTGTCAACTATTAGTCACATGTGCTCTGCACTGCAGTCAGTGGTTGTCACATCTTATTTTCTATACTTTAACAAAGTTCCTGTGATTTTTTATGCTTGTATTCATTCAAGGAAACATGTTGGATAAATGAGCTAGCAATGAGCTTGTGACGTTTTACCTTGCATGCTGATGAAATGCAGTACAGATGTGATTATACATATGTAAGTGTGTGTGTGTATCTGTGTGTGTTTCCATCCCTTTTAATGGGAGATGGTATATAGTCATGTCCTTCTTCATTGCTTGCATCTTTCTCATTACAGGGAGACATATGAAAACAGGGGCCGCAAAAGGCATGTTAGGAGACGGTAATCATCATGTGTAAGGAGTTAGAAGAATTAGAGAGGGCAGTCCATTTATTGTTTGACTCATTGGCATAACCACTCTGTAGGCACAATGACTAAAGCACCTTCCTGGCAATTAGTCTCGGTGCCTGCAGTTAACTGGCATCACCATTCAATGAACAGTAGGGACTGCACATGTTCTAACTGGGGCTATAGATAATACACAGTAGGTTCTAGATGGCAGTGTCCTCAATGTATAAATATGATGGAATGTTTTGGATCAAAATACCGTGAGCAATAGTGCTATCACATCATTTTTACAGCTTTTCTTCCCAGCAGGACCTGTGGCAACATGCTTTATGCAACTATTGATCCACATTTCTCAGCATGCCTTGATTGAAACCTGCATAAGATATATCCATTATGCTGGCCAGATGTCTGACATCAGTGTTACTGGAAAGATTCTTTCTGGGGTCTGTTGACTAATGTGAGCAAGCCTGCAGTTCAGGATACCCTGCCCAAACCACCCTTATGTCTCACAGAACTGAGTGCACTAGTCTCTCTTTTTCTTTTATCCCTGAAAAGAACTGACAAATGCAATCTGGAATGATGGTGAAGAACCTTTTTTCTGACACAAAAGAAAAATTTCAACAAAATAGCACGTATGTAATCTGTATAGTATAAATTCATGTTTACTGTTCCTTTGAATTTACATAAAAATATTTCTTTCTCATTTTATTCATCTGCCTGCAGTTTTGCATCTGTCATAGTACTGGTTAGTGCTATATTTTTGTGTTGCAGATAATACTGTTGTTTTACCTAGCATTATCACTTCACATATAGAGTTCTATGATGGCCTATATGCACTGGTGTTTCAATGACCGTAGGCAACTCAAATCCCACATGGGAGTTCTGTTATATGCACATTTGCCATTCATGTTGCATGTAAGTTTAAGTAAGAAACATAACTACCCATAGCCTATATATGAGTAGCAAGGAGTATATTTGTTTCAAAAGTACTAGAGTATTCTCCGTGCACTGTGACTGAACTACACCCCTATTCAGTTCAGGTAGTGCCTTAGTGGCATGTTATATAATGGGAAGTGCCATTCACCCCAAGATGCTGCCAGGTAGCTACTGCGATAAGACTGACAAGATGTTAAAGCTTCAGGGGTGAGGAAGCAGCCCTAACTAGAACAGATGGCTGAGGTGGAAGGAGGAGATGCAGATCACTGTTAATATATGTGGCTCTGCTTTTATTTTTATTTATGTGTTCATTTATCTGTAAGGAAAGAGGAGTTCTATAAATAATTATTTTAATTATTTTTATCCTTGTTATGTATGGATGACTTCTCCAGTGAGATAAGGGGAAAACTTGAGATTTCATCTGGGGAGGGCTTTCAAATGCTGAATATGGATACTGAGTTGGGTGATTGACCAACAGAAGTGATCTGACAGGGAGGACTGCTAAATACTGGTATACAGGGACTGGTGCCAGTGCCACTAAAGGGCACAAGGCATATTTTAGCTTTCAGAGGGGAGACAGTCTTTCTTTATCAGCGACACAAGTGCTGGGAAGGCTCACAGCACCCTGACAGCACTAGGAACCCTAACAGATAAAATCCTCAACAAGACAGATTAGGGAAACCTTAATGGGGCAGTCTTCATACATCTGACAAAAGCATTTCACCTCATAGACCACTCACTGCTTCTGGAATAACTCACTGAGATTGGCATACATAAATAAAAAAAAACCCTCACCTGGTTGAAAGTTTCCCTTTTCAATAGATATGTAAAGGTGAAAGCAGTAATAAAATTTTCTGACTGCACCACTTCTCAATAGTAACCCACAAAGGTTTATTCTCACATCTGTTTTTCTCTGTTTTCATTAATAAGCTTCCTTACGACCTTCCTCATTTACCAGTCATATTATATGCTGCTGATATGATTATCTTCAACTCAAGCCACTCACACACTCTCAGACAAACAGAACTCCAGAATGACCTGCACTCACTCAACAAATTGCTCTTCCAACACAAGTTGTTATTAAATCTCAGTGAAACAAAGACAGTGCTCATCAGCATGCACCAAGGACTCCTGATACACTTGCAATCACAGATATAAACAACTACCTGGGGATCCACTTGGTCCCAACTGTAAATTTACAAGACCACAGTGAAAAAGTTCACATGAAAATAAACTTCATTCTTCTTGGCAAGAAGAATCTTCATCTACCTCACAGCTCCAGCAGCCATAGACAAAGGCATACGCCTGTCCCTGTTTGAATATGGTTTACTGATCATTACAACAGCATCCACAAATGCTATAGCCTGCAGTCCATCTCCAGCAAAATGTACCAGTTCATTTCATTTTCACCACAACAGGATCATCACAGAACCATTCCCGCTAAAGCTTCTTTGCTACCAATTATACAAATATCCAACCTGATGCTGGCCTACAAAACTATTGCTCCTTACTCTTTCCCCCACTAGCACACAAACTAATTTCTAAAATCTCAACATACAGCTGTAGACATTACTCACAGTTTTACCTCAACCTGGCAGCACCTACAACCAAACTAAATTGCGCCGGGCTTGCATCCTCTACATTATTACCCAAATTACAAATCACATGACTAACATCAAGACTCAGTTGCAGTTAGCTATTTGTAGCAATCAATGATAATTGTGTCTTAATGCCTGATGAGGTTTAGGTTAAATTATTCATTTTTTTATAAAATCAAGATTGAAACTAAAGCACAGTTTTGTTTCATTTATTTATTGTTTTAAGTCATTTTAAGAAGTATTTAAGCCTGTGGGTTTTCTGCCTTTGTATTTATTGATTGATTGATGTCAGTCATGTAAATCATCAACCATGTCATTTCAGAGGAAATCTTTAAAGATTGTGAAGTTATTTTACTCATCTGAAGTCTGAAGAGTGCTTAGTTCGAAAACTTTTATTCAGATAAATTTTAGTCTAGCAGGATGGCATTTTTCTTGCTTATTGTTGGATTAAGCAAGCAATTAATTGGAGATTTTTAATTAACCAGCAACTTGACTAATGGATGTTTATGATTGGTTTGCTTGTTTTGTTTTTTTATTCAGTTTATCTGTTGAATGTTTTGTATTACTCCTGGAATGCTGTGCACTAAGGTGCCAGAAAAAGGTTTCTTAATGTTTTAATGCTTTGTTTCTCTTTAGCAGTGGGTAACCATAATTCAGGCACAGTCTCCAGCTATCCATGCTGACCTGGAAGTTAACTGTGTGGTGTGTAACGCCCATGAAGATGTCACCCAGCAGTGCCAGTGCCTCCAGGAGACAATGGAGTCTACAGACAATGTCATGATAGGCTTCATGAGATCCATGATAGTACATGATGGTGCCATGTCCACCTCAATACAGAAATTAGTGAGTGCTTCTCTCACTACCCTGTTTGTTAGTGTTGTCCATACTCACAAGTGTGTGCATCCTCAGGCTGGCTGCCTAGGTAGGCTATCAAAGGGAACGCAGTTGGCACCTGCAAAACTAGCAGTATTTCAGTCTGCCATCCCTCATTATGAGAGGCCATGACACTGAACCTTTAGGGACATCTCAGTAGTGTGCCCTGCATAGATTGTTTTCCACCAATACTGCCACACCAGTGTTAAGGAGGTCTCTAGTCACACACATCCAGACATCATAGTTGTCCCACAGTGCAGTCATGTAGTGCCACACCCACCCTGTCCACAGAAGATATCTGTGGCACAAATATCTCCTCTCTATGAAACCCACGTCACTGCTTCCAGTGACCTGTAAGCCCCTCCCCTTTTTCCAGTTAGATGACAATGTATCCCTAGACATCCATGCAAATGATGATGATGGCTGTGATGCACATTACTCTTCCTCCTGTGTATGTGCAGATGTCTGATGCATGCTGTGGCTTGACCTTGCTCTGATAAGCATAGCCTTTAAATACCACTGTGTGCTTTATTCTGTTCTCTGTTCTACTGCACTGTCATCATGTACTTTACAAGGCCCAAACAGGTGGAATTGTACATTGCATCTTTGCTTGCGCTACCATATACTGAGCACAATGTTGTCTGAATGCACATGGTACAGCCACTGGTTACTGTCTGTCAGCATCACAATCACCTCTGCTGCAAGATGTAGTTGTGGTGGGTGTTACTGGGTCTGATGTTGCAGGTCCAGAGGGCTCTGGGACTGTGGGCTGGGTTGCCTGCTTCCTGGTGATCATGTTGTGCAGCATGCTACAAATAGTGTACTGCTGTGCCTGCCAGACATATCTAGGTAGACATGCTTTCAGCAGGCCAAACATTCATCTTTGATGTTCCTATGCATGGTCAGTGTTGTATTGCAACCTGAGCACACTATGTGGGTTCCTTATGGACATCAGCTACCTTAGTTCCACTGAGTATCCTGCATCGCATGAAACAAAGAAGAGATACAAGGGGGGATGAGACATGGATACATACTGTATGTGGCAGTAGATAAGTGGCACTACCAGTCAACCTGAATTAGCCTATTTGGTGACCCTGTGGAATGTCACTGTATAGGAAGCAGATATCCAGATGACTTGTATGCCATATATGGAAATCATGGGCAATGTCAGGGTGCTGTGCAGATATTTGGTTATTAGCTCCTATTTGTTGTACAGTACTTGACAAATGATGGAATGGTAACCTTTCCTACTGATATGCCACTTTCTGAGGACATCAAGGGGAGTTTTTATTGTCACATGCATTAAATCTATAGCTCCCAATACTTCAAGGAGGTGGGTGATGTCATAGAAGCTATGAATGGTCATATCGCTGCAGTGTTCGGGAAACAGATATACTAATCCAAGTATAGCAGAAATGTATTGAGAAACAACTTGTGCATTTTACAGATTGACATCTGTGATATACTCAGTGTGTACCCTTTTGTCTCTAAAAGATCCTTTTAGCTAAATATATTAATAGTTACACATCTTTGATATACACTAGTAGATGATGTCGACTCCATGAACCATACACGTTAGCCATTTCCTATACAACATCTCCATCCAACATGGAAATGATTCCTCAACTGCTAGACATTAAGCAGAGTTATGTTTTCTTCTTCTTTCTGTAAGGAACATTTCAGGTCATGCCTGTGGTCATTTTATATTCTGGGATGAAGGTCAACACGGCTTAAGACCATTAAATGCTACTGTGCTACAGCTGCTGCCCCAAGCATATTCAACACTGCAACTCCACAAATGCAGTTGGGCTTTTTGGTTTAATAATCAGAAGTTACTGCTTGTACACCTTTGCCCTTGATGGCATGAATTGTGATCCATTTCTGCCAACCCTCATTTACATCTTTCATAATTTACTTGTTAGACTGTGCCTCTTCATTTACGTGTCATCACGTGGTCATTTACCTACCCCTATTTCCACAATGTTTGTTCACTGACTGTTAATACTAGCTGGTTGTATAAATTACTACCCTGCTGTGCTTTCTCTATTTTGATATAACAGCATGCTGTGTAGTAGGCAATTTAACTAACACCAGCATTGGAGACATAGGGGTGTGTGGGTTGAAGAGAGCTTGTCCCCCTGCAAATATACTGTTTTGTTGTTGTTCCTTGTTTTCTTATTTTGTTAAAACAGACTTTTTGCACTTTTAATGTAATAATCTCAGGTGTATCCATTGTGATAATTTGCAATTTGTTTATCAGCAGTACAGCAATTGTTCACAACTGGCACAACAGTTTTATTTTGTGAATCAAATGTTCCACAGTCCAGTCACAAAAAATAAGTGCCATGGTAGAAAAGAAAAATTAGCAAGTGTAAGTGTGATGAAAGGAGGTACTGCCACCACAGTTAGCCGGAATTTTGTAAATAAGTATATGTCATTTATGAATATCAAAGTCCTCTATACAAGATGCTTGTGTTACAAATGTATTGGAACTGTATGTCATGTGTACATCAAACTACTTTGCACATATGTTTGTGCTGAAAAGGTATTTGTAAATTTCTTGTGCTTAAAATGTATCCACAGTGTGCCTTACTGGAAGAGAACAGAAATATACATGCACTATTGTAACTGTTTAAACATATATGTTAACAGAGGAAACCAGAGGGTTAACCTCAGTCCAGCAAACTTTAGAAAAATATTTGAAATTAGATCACTTTATGGGCTAGGCCATAAAAAGGTTATCTTTCAGGTTTCAATGCAGCTAATGACACAAAACATGTACTAGGAAGCTTTCTGTGTTGTCTTTGGGGTGAACTAATTGCTACTTTGGAAGCATGAAGAAATGCAATTGTTTTACGACTTCCATCACCTGCCAAAAATCTGAGCAACAGCCCTTGTCTGCATATTTTTACATGTAGATACTAAATGCTGCTAGCAATGGGGGTTTGCAGGGAACTAGAAGTCAGATGACCGGAAAGTATGTCATTCTGCAAGCTATCCCAGCAGTAATATTTTAGATATGATTTTGAGAAGTCTCTTAGTGAGGCAGATAATTCTGCATTCTGTCTTGGACCTGACAAGAACAACAAGAAACATTCACCACATCTGCCTTGCTTTGTAAGTAAGTTACTAGAGAACAGTATAATTCTCTTGCATTCAGTCAGAAATATAGTGAAGCTTAGTTTAGATATTATTTTTTTATTTGTCTGAGACTGTCCTGCAATGTTGTTTTAATATTTCCTGTAGTTTTGAACTCTGGTGTCACTGTGAATATATACTTAATATTTTCTTATTAGTTTATTATTTATTATTAAATATATTTAAACCTTTCATTGTGGCTGATCTTTGCAGAGATATTTAAGCTTTGAGAGTACTTGCATATTTATTTGGTGACATTGTGTTGGCCACTCCTAACAGCCTTGCTGTTGGTCAAACTACCATTTGTAATAATATTAATATTACACAGTAAGATTGCACACCCTTTGTTAAGGGCCTTAAAGTAGCTGTCAAGGGGTTCTGGTGGCAGTGGTAACTACCTTATAGTCTGGGCAAAAGGGGGCATAGCTAGTAAACCTGTGCCAGTCTTTCCCAAGTGTGTGTGTGTGTGTGTGTGTGTGTGTGTGTGTGTGTGTGTGTGTGTGTGTGTGTGTGTGTGTGTGTGTGTGTGTGTGTGTGTGGGCAAATCAAAATCTCAAAGAGTATGCCAGCTACTTGGGCAGGGAGACAAATCAGTGGTTGGACAGAGTGTTTGAAGACTTGGTTGGAACCCTGGATAAGGCCTCAACTCTATAGTTGTGCCAGTGGAGAGTCTTATTGTGGATCTGCAGAAAGATAGAGGAACCAGACCTGGACTGACTGTGGTCTCTGTGTGCTCTTAAGGGAAATTGCACTCGATGCAGAGAGCTGGAAATACCGTGTGTGTACCTGTTATCCTCCCAGCGAACATCCTCCCACAGGCACCAGTGGTGAGAATTGAGGCTCCTTGATTACCGGGTCCAGTGGGGGGTCATCACAGTAAGCATGAAGGTTTATAGAACAAAAATAAGAAAATAATTTCCATAAATTATTGCAGAGGTTCAGATAAGTGGATATTTTTTAAAAAGAAGTATGGTATTACAACTTTAATTTTTATATTTTCAATCTTTACACTACAAATACTTCAAACAGTCTTTAAATAATAATGTTGTTGTTTGTCTTTCGGCTTCTTCCCAGTTAGGGGTCGCTACAGCGGAACTCCGCTAATGACTGGCAGTTGGTTTTTATGGTGTCAAGTTGCCAGCCCCAATGCCCAACCTTCAACAAAGGCACGCCCATTCAAAGCATGTCTTTCTAACGTCCACTCGACCACGGGGAGGACATGCAGACTCCACACAGAAGGCACTCCCAACCCAAGCCGAGAATTGAACGGGAGAACCTCTTGCTGTGAGGCAACAATGCTACCGCTGCACCACCGGGGAAGTTAAATAATAATGATTCATTTAAATATATTTTGATGAGTAATTGTTTATAGCATGTTTTACTTTTACACATTTATTGCTACATGAAATCTGTTATAAAGAATTGTGCAAAAATACTATCTTTCCCTCTCTCTTTACCAGGTAATTATACACATTCCCTCTTTTTTACCAGGTAATTATCCTTCAGAAAATTCAGGCAAACATACATGTTGTCATTCTAGTAACATTCTAAGTTTCTAACAGGAAGTCAGGACATGTTACTACAGGACAGCAGGCAGAAACAAATCTTTAACTCTGTCACAAGATGCACATGCACAACTTTCTAGTAATACTCTGAAGGGTGTGGTTTGAAGGGGATAGACTACTGCTGCCATTCAGATTGCATACGTATATTAATCTGGTTCAGCTGTATGCAAACAAGCTGAAAGTATTCTTTATTTCATGTCTCTGAAATCTGGATTATATCAAAATACAGAAAGCTAAGTGGAGATGCAAAAGAATTTTATAAATCCCAAGTGATAATACAGAGGATTCTTAATGGATCACCAAAGCTAACAGACTTATTATATCTTCGTATCCATGTTTTGAACAGATGATAGTAGATTAGCATCAGTGTCCCAATCGTAATTTTCTGTAGTGCATGGAGCTTTATTAGTTCCATGTATTCCTAATTATAGTAAAAACAAATATAAAAAACTCTTAAGTGTTTTGTTGTCTTTCAAAGCCATAATGCACTTGGTGAGCAGTGTCAGAAAGGCAGTATAACACAGCTCCTTATGTTTATGCTCACTGTCCATGCCTCTTAACTGTCCAGATTTTCAGCACAAATGTTTGATCTTTTCGTCATAACATAATGACACACATTTAAGTTTCAGACTTAATTTTCTTCAGAAAATGCAGACGAACACACATCCTGTTATTCTAGTAGTGTTCTATGTTTATAACATAGAGTCAGGACATCTTACTGACAGACCAGCAGAAACAAATCTTTAACTCTGTCACTGTCATTTGCTGGTCAGTACTAGCAGATTTAACTGCCTAGCCTGCGACCTGACCTTAACAATTTAAGCTTAACATTTGTTGAGATCAGATCTCGCTCCACTCTAACACTTAACTGATTAGTCTTTTTCTGAATATCTGAGCATAATCGGAGTGCTGCATGCACTTTACAGCTGTTAGTATATTGGAAGCTGTCATGACTAAAGTAGTACATGAAGGCTGTAATCTTTTAAGTAAAACTTTTAATTTAAACGTGAATCATAGCATGACATACAAAGATGGCCAGAAGAAGTCTAACAGTACAACAGTTAGTGAGCAGGGGATCCAGCCCACTGAAAACAACACAAGACAGGAGTTCATGTTGTCATCCACAAGGAGTATGAGTAGTAAATTTGAAGATACTCCAGTAATCCTTGCTCTAGTATTACAATACATTTAAGTTTATACATTGAATACAGATAATCTGAAACAATCCACAATTATTTGTTAATACAGATAACAGTCTCTCCTCAAATAATATAAGTTGAAAGAAAGATTACTTAGAATATGTTGACTGGCATCAGAATTCTGACTCTGATGCTCACTCTGTTATGGTTAACATTTCTCAGCCTATGAGATTTTGAACATTTTTACTTGCCATTTTACTAATAACAAACAATCTGAAAACATCTTCAAAATGACTCGCATGTATACATGTGATTGGACAGACTTCTTGACAGCAGTGCAGGAGCTGTAATAAAAATAAAGAAAAGGGAAAAAACAGGAGAATTATGGGACAGTAATTTATCTCACCTGGTTCTCCTTTAGCTCCTTTTTCTCTATCTTTACCAGAAGGACCACATGTTCCAGGTTCACCTTTATCAAGAGTTGCATGAAAAAATGATTTATATATAAGAATAGCAATCTATACGGTGAAGTAAAATAGAGCATTCAGTTCTCTAATTATATTGTTAACTCTGAAAAAAAGAAAAGAAAACTCAGTTGTCAATACTGTAAACTGAAAGTATAATTTTGTCTTACCTTCCCTGTTAGAGAATACTGAATATAAAGAATCTTCTGGAGTTAAAACACATTTTCCTCCAATAATTTATTTTATTTTATTTATTTTACGTTTGTTGACTGGGAGTGTCCGGCTGAGCTATTGCCCTTTTTCAGAGGAGGCCCGCGGAGAAAAGCTCTAAAGATATACAATGCAATAAAAATAGCAATACAGATACATTCCAATAAAAAACAGCAATAGAGAATTTTGGTAGTTAAAATACTAAGCTACATACATGTATATTGTTGACAGATAAAAGTACTATAAACAAAAAGGAGAATGTTAAAAAAGTAGAATAAGTTGTATGTTTTGGTTTAAAAAGAGAGTTGAGTAAATATAAGGTTTTGTATGCAGAGTAGCAGAAACTTAAAAGGTTACATAAGAATTTCAGGGAGCAGAGTATAGAAGAAGCTTTGGAGGTTGCATAGGATGAAGTAGTTAATGGTAAGTTTTAATAAGTTAGTTTGACTGTTCTATAAAAGGTACGTAATAATCAGGGAGGGTCAGTGCAATGGCAGGACCAGTGTTTTTAAAGTGGTCTTTGGTTGCTAGCTTAAACTTTTTGGGATGAGTCAGGGACCTTATGTTTAGTGGGAGTTTGTTCCATGCAATAGAGGGATGGTAGCTATATAAGCTGAACCCTGTGTTGGATTTGGGTTTATGGATTTTTAGTAAGTCTTGGGTTGAGCTTCAGAGAAGTCTGGTAGGGGAGTAGTGAGAGATGAGACAAGACAGACTTGAGCAGAAATCAGGCTGATATAGGATGGAGTGTACGATTTGGAGTTGAGATTATAGGAATAGGTGAGGTAGTTCTGGCCAGTTCAGGTATTTTATGGAGAGACAGTGTTGAGATTTATATGCTTGCTGCAAATCTAGCTATTTTGTGGTAGGTTGATTCTAATTTGGTAAGTAGGGAGCAGTTCAGATTTGTGAATATTTGGGAACAATAGGTTAAGCATGGTAGAAGGTAGGCGTGGGTAAGAGAAATCCTAGCTTCAGTAGTTAAGAATTTGTTGTTCCTGTGCAGTAGTCCTAGCTTTTGGTGTTTTTTTTTATACAACTGTTAATGTGAAAATCGAATTTTAGTTGGTCGTCAGTGGTAATGCCAAGGAGTTTTGTGCTAGTTTTGACTTCTACAGAAGTATTGTTTAGGGACCTTATTGAGAAGGAGAGTTTAATGTGGTTTACAGATTTAGGTAGAAAGTAGTAATTTTGTTTTCTTAGGGTTGATGAGCTGATTATTAGTGAACCATGTCTCTACTGAGCTGAAAGATGTCTGTGTATTTGTTAGGAGTTCTAAGGGGGAATTAGCGATAGTTATAACTGTACAATGTTAGAATGAGGACAAGAGGAGTGGAGTGAGTTGGTGAAGATATTAAAGAGTAGAGGTCCAAGGATGGAACCTTGGGGAACACCAGGTCTTACTGAGAGAGGGTGAAAGAGGGGTAGATAGTGCTGAGTCCCATTGTACTGACTGCAGCCTATCAGAGAGATAGCTATTGAACCATGCAACTGTACCAGGGGAGAAGTTTAGGTTTACAAGTTTACTAAGTAGCAGAATGTGTGAGACAGTGTCAAAAGCTTTAGAAAGGTCTAGGAATTGACAGGATATGAGTTTGTGATCATCTTTAACCAGGGCTAAGGTGTTGAGAAATGATAGTAGAGCTGTGATTATACTATGCTTGGGATGGAAGCCATGATGTGTTGGAGTGAGAAGTTTTTCTTGTAAGAGATAATGCACAATTTGTTTGTGTATACATTTCTCAAGGATTTTGAAGAGAAGATAGCGATAGGTCTGAAATTAGATATTTCTGTGGAGTTACCTCTTTTATGAATAGGAAGAGTATAAAACTGTTTCTAGATATAAGGAACTTTAGACTCAGAGATGAAGCAATTGATTAGTATAGATACAGGCACAGCAAGTTAGTGTGCAGCAATCCGGAGAAAGTAAGAAGGAATATTGTCTGCTGATACGGAGCATGGTTTGAGCTTTGAGAATAGAGTTCTGATATAGTCAGTGGAGACAGGTTTGAGAGAGAAGGAGTTTACTGAGATAGTGGTTGTGGGGTGTATAGGGAGGTTTGAAGTGTTTGAGAGGTTGGGGTTAAATAGTTTGGAAATGGATTCGATAAAGTAGGTGTTGAAAGTATTGGCAGTTTCTTCAGGTGACTTGTCAGGACATGGGTTTGGTGAAGTTGGGTTACCTGGATGTAGTATTTGGTTTATAGCATTCCAGAATTTTTTGGATCAGATTTTAATGTTTTGGGGGATTATAAAAAGTTGTTTTGTCTTTACTGATAAGTTTTTTGGTCTGATTTCTAAGTTCTTTATAATTTAGGAGGTCAGCTGGGAGTTTGGTTTGTACCCATGTTTTCCATGCCCTATCTCTGGATTTCATAAGGGTATGGGTGGTTTTAGTTAGCCAGGGTGAAATGTTTGCCTTTAATTGAACATTTCTCAGTGGGACTAGAGAATATAAAATATTTAGGAATGTTGAGTTGAAGGCATTTACTGCTTTGTTGAGGGGGGGCTGAGTAAAGAAATTCCAGTTAATTCTAGACAGGAGGGTTTTAAAAGTGTCTGGGTTAAAGGTTGTAAGTTTGCAGCAAGTGATAAGCCGGTGTGGTTTGGAGAGGTGGGTGATGCATCATAGCACTTTTATAGGTGAGTGGTTGCTCAGGACATCAGGTAGAGTTTCATAGTTAAGGTATTTGCTAGGGTTAGAAACAAGTATCCAATCTATTAAGGAGCTTGAAGAATGAGAGTTATTAGTATGGGTGGGTTTGGAGATCAGTTGTGTAAATCCATGGAGGTTTGTGTGCTGTGGAGGGTTTGGATTATGAAGGTTATGCCAATTAATGTTTATGTCCTCAAGAAGGATAGTTTCATTAGGGAAATTTAGGGAGAGATAGGACAATATGCTTTCCATTAAGGGGATGTTGTCCCCTGATGGAATGTATATGGCTACTACTGTGATGGTAATAAAGTCATTGGGTTTGAGGTTTGCTATTAGTATTTCAGCAGGTGTAAAGGAGGGAATTGGCTCTTTAGAAAGGGAAGAAGTGAGGTAGTTAGAGTAAACTAAAGCAACACCTCCACTTGTTTTCTTTAAGCAATCTTGGCGTAGTATATTATAACCTGGAGGAAGAATGTTTATCTTGGTTTTGAGGTTTAAGCCAAGTTTCTGTGGCAGAGCTAATGTCTGGGGTATGAAGAGTTATCCAAGCATGAAACTGGCTTAGTTTGTTGAGCATACTTTGAGTATTGATAGAATAGAAGGAGATTTTCTTTTTTGGTATGGATTGTTGATGAGAATTAGGGGTGATATTTTGTGGGGTGTTAGGAATAGTGGTAGGACCAGGGTTTGGGTGTAAATCACCTGACAAAAGCAGAGTCCTTGGGAAGTCATAAGCTTTCATTTTTTGTGGGTAGTTGTGAAAGTATTTTGCTTTATACTTAGATGTACTATGGTTGAAAGGAGGAGTTTTTATTTTAGAGAGTAGCATGTTCATCGAAAGGATAGATGCAGAGATGAGTATGGGTTGCTGAGGGTAAGAAAATTAGCTTTGGTGAGGGTAGGGTGGGCTTTATGTATAGGGGTTAAGAGTGTATGAGGTGATGTCATGTTTTGTAGGAGGAGTAATGCAGGTAGAAGTATGACAGGAATGATTAAGCCTGGCATGTTTGAAGAGGAGGAGTGGGCTTTAATAGGGTGGGCTGGTTGAGAGTTTGTTGTAAGGTGGGGAAAGAGTTTGTAGTGAGTGTTAGCTTGTGCAACAAGAAGGGGAGGAGTTTGATTGTTGGGAGGGACTTGTGGTTAGGTATAAAGGAAATGATATGGGGGTGGGTGGGAGAGGAGCAAAGTGAGCCCGAGCACAGTGAGGGCAAACAGAGAGGGACAAAAAAAAAAAACAATCATCAATCAGCCAGTACAATCCAGTGTCTAGGGAAGATAAACAGCCATTTTTATGGGCAATTAGGCAAGCTAGATTCTAAAGAAAAAAATATCTTTCCTTTTCTGTTTTTATTTATCTTTAAAAATGGGGAGCTGCAGTTTACTGAGCAGTAGAAAAGTAATCAGGGGTGGCTCATGCCATCAGACTGCCGGATTGCAGCCCTCCCAGGATTATTTGCAAATTGGTTGCCATTAAAGTTTTAAATACTAATTTTCTATTTTCTTACTACACGGTCCAGTCAAGATATACATTGTGTCTGCAGGCTCCCAGAACTCGATGTGCGCATGCTCGTCAAGTTCTGGGGGTTTTTGTTTTTTTTTTTTAGAACGTACGGTGCCTCCTATATATCTGTAATATTTGACTGCTGTAAAAGGCAGTCCAGATTTAAATAAAAGCATCAGTGTGATGCCCAGAAGTCTATGCGGTTTAACCGCATGATCCGGTTCGGAAATTAAGGGGGGGGTCAAACTGTCACGTCGGCAGGCACGTACGTGACGTGGATGGCTGGATTGCTACTGATTGGTTCTCGCTCTCTTCTCAAAAAAGAGAGCGAGAAACAATCAGTAGCAATAGCTTATTTAGAGGTTGCAAGTTGCAAGTTGGGATTCGGGACCATTTCCAACTTCCTTGGTGGATGTTATTATTTTTAATTTATACTGGTGGGTTTTTTTTGGCTTGCTTGTGGTGGCTGCAGTGAGAGAGAGAGAGATCGCAGAGCAGAGAGGAGTCCAGAGGACGACTATTATTACATAAACAAACTGAGGTAGGTTTTGTTTTGTTTTTTTTTATTTTTTGCTGCACCGGCATAAAACAAATTATTAATGCTGCTTAGAATAAGATTTATCAAACCGGAAATTTGTGAAAGCATTCCTTTTCTCATACTGCAATTTCAAAATGAATTACATGAAAGTGTTTTGCTTTCCTACTTAATGTAGTAGTACTAGTCCTACCTTAAGTAGGAAAACAAAACACTTTCATGTAATTCATTTTGAAATTGCAGTATGAGAAAAGGAATGCTTTTACAAATTTCTGGTTTGATAGTACTGTTCTACGGTACCAAACAGTGAAAGGCTAAGCTGTCTTTAGTTGAAAGTTAAACTTCTTTCATGATTGCTCATTTGGGCACTGTAATCTTGTAGTCAGCATGCCTGCAAATTTAGCGAAGTTTCCAACAATGTTGTCTTTGCAGTGGAGTTCTCAATAACTTTTTGCTGAGCTGAATTTATTTTACAGCCTTAATTTTAGTGATATTTCGAATAGCTGAAACACCAGTTTTGTAAGCTTAATTGTTCTTCTATCTTCCATTAATGTGTATTTTCTGGATGTGTTCTTTTTTTTTCTGGTCCAGAAGTGGTGGGGTTTCTAACATGATCTGCAATTACTTGCTGCTGATTCAGTGAGATAGATTCATGGAAGTGAGATTCAATTAATCTAATTTCAATGAAGTATATTATTGTTCCATCTGTTCTGATTGCATTTTGATAACCCTCCCAAAATATTAGCATGAAAAGCACTGAATATCTGGGGGTGAAAGCTTATTTTTTAGTAATTAAGTGGGTTACAGGCAACCAGCATTATTGAGGGTAAATTATTAAATGAATGGGATGTTGCTGAGTCCACTCTAGACTTACTAAAGTACATTACTATAGACTAGTGCTGTTTATCTTGCACTTTCTTAATAATCTCCACACTTGAGCATCGTAATGAATAGCAAGAAGGTAATAGATGGGAACTATAATTCATCATGCATACAGTTAATAGCAATACTGTTCTTTATACATTTCTTACTTACCCATCAAATATTTTATTATTCTGTAGAATTAAAAAGCAAGAACAGTCATTTGAATGTCATTTCTTTTTTGTTGTACAACAATAAAAGTTGTGTTGTGTGATATACATGATGCAGACTACCAAAAAGACAGTTAAGTTATGAAAATAAAAGTTTCACTGGGAAACTGACTAAAGGTGCAAAGTGACTTAATGCAGTAAATTTCTACCAGTGAGTACCTATGTTCCCACTGCCAAAAAATTGTCATACTTCACGGAAGATGTCACCTCACTAAATCTTGTATCTTACTCTTCTCTGGTGCACTTTGTTATGCTGCCTGTTCTGTCTAGTGTACTAGCAGGCTGAAGAAGGAAGGATACCCAAAGAGCTGCTTAAAAATGCTTTGGTGGGTGATAAATAGCTGTTTTAAAGTGGAGATCATACCTGTCCAATTGAGTTGGAGAGGTGACATGCCTGCATAACTATACTGAAGTGAAGAGGTTACCCACATATCTAGGTTGAACAAGGGAGCGGGTGTGGAAACATGGGTTGATGACCCTGAGTAGACCTTCCTTGGTCCTGTGTGTTTATTTTGTTGCAAGGTTTAACCCCTCCTTTTATATCTGCTCTCACCTGGTTTCTCTTAGCTGTGCTCTATGTCCTAATTTCTCATTCAGTCCCTAGACCAGAGGTGTAATAAATAATTCATCTTTTTGAAGGAATACAAAACAGTTGTATGACATTTCACCATATCATTGCATTTTTAGAGGAGTATGTTTAAACACCCACCTAGCTAATGTTTGATGCAGCATTTTCTGCAGTTCAGTTTTTGCTCTAATTATGTAGAAGTATGTACTTGGAAGGAAAGCTGCTGGTGCAGAACTAAGGAAGGAGTGAGCTTCATACATTTGCACATAATTATTGTTTTGGTGGGGGGGGCAACTAATGATTTCTTAGACAAAAATAAGGACAGATTTTAAATATTCTTATCAACTTAGAAACTTGCTAGAGTAACAGAATTTGTTTTAACATGTGTTTTATGAAGGATATGGAGTCTGAAACTCAAATGTCTGTCATTATTTAGTGAATTCAATCCTCAGTGATTTGCCAGAAAACCATACATTTTATGAGGAACAGACCAAAATGTGAGGCTAAAATCTGGACATTTGAGGGGTATGGACCCAGACGGTCCAAGATCAGTTAGCATATTAGACACTTGGAACTCAGATGGGGAAGGGAGGACTGTTGAGGCTTAGACTGTTAGTTTGTCTTCAGGGGAAGGATGTGGAATACACGTCAGAGCAGACTGAAGTTAGATCCCTGGTGGAAACCAGAAAGAATTGCCTGGGTATCTTCCCTGGTAAAGAAGCTGAGACATCCTGATGGATTTCATCTCCCATGGAAATGAGTGAGTGGCAGCCTATCACTGACACCCACTGTACATCCTGTTCAGGAGGACAACAGGGAATGTTTATGAAGTTAAGACTTGCATCAAAACCCCTTTATTGACTGCCAACCCAATCAAATCAAATGGGCTGTCAGACTGTTGCTTAGAATGGAGTGAATGGGTCTGTAGGGTGGTGAGAAGAGAGTCTTGATAGCCAGAGTAGATAAGCCAAAACAAATAAGATGGCTCAGAAGGTGCTAGTAAATTGGAGCATGCTTTGAACTATACTTTTGCTGGGTAGGTGGTTTCTGTATGTATATTTGTAATAAGTATGTTGTGCGTGCACATACTTACCAACATATATACAGGCTTGCACACACAAATAAAGCTGCCCCAACCTACAAAGCTGTGTGACATACATGGTATTGTAGCATTTGATGGAGATCTAAGTGTAAAATAATGCCTTAGCAGCAGTGTCCCTGCCACAGCATAGGCTGTTATGTAGTTCAATGTACAAGTCATTGTGTTTGTGTTATGCCCTCTTGTGAGGTTGCATTTCCAATTAGGTTAGGCAGTTTTGTATTTGTTCCAAGGTGATTTGATATCCCAGTTAAAGTAAGTTAATTTAACATGAAAACAAAACAAAGTAATATTGGATGCGTTAGTGCATAGAGATGCAATATTTTCATACCACTGGATGACACAGGTAGTTTCATAGTTTCATTGTATAGTACTAGGCTATCTGCCCTAGGGCATTTATAAGCCTAGCCAAGGTGTATGTGGCTTTCGCCACCCCATGTAAAGATACAAAAGTGTACAATTTAAATTAAATTTAGTTTACTGTGCCTCTATCTAGCAATGATGCAGAGATGACCCCCGGGGTAAACCTACGATCACCCATCCATTCGTCCAGATTTCTCTTGAAGAGAGTCAGTGAGGGGCTCTGCCTAACATGGACAGGTATCCTGTTCCAGAGTGCGGGAAGCCTTTGGGTTATGAATCTGTCCCTCCAGCATGTCCTATTCATATTTGTGCTGAGGTTTAGATCTTTAGCTCTCGTGGCTCTGATGGATTTGGATTTTTTGAGGTGGAGCATGTCCATTAATTCTGAATTAGACATGGCCTTGTACGTAACGCACAGATCACCTCTGAGCAGGCGGTATGCTACTGAATAGAGCTGGAGCTTTTTCAGTCTGGCAGCATATGACATATGCTGGAGACCCTTGATCCTCTTGGTAAGGTACTTTTGGGGTCTCTCCAGCTGCTGCAGGTGCCGGGTGAGGTACATACCAAATGGGGCATTGCACTCAATCATAGGACTGATAAGGGAGGAATATAAGGGTACAATGACATCCTTTGATCTGGATGTGAATCCCTTCATGATAAGGTGGGCAAGGTAGAAGGTCTTTCTAACCACTTTGGCGACGTGGGTGTCAAATGAGAGGTCACTGTCAACTTGGGTCCCCAGGTCTCTGATTACTTTTTCTGTACTTAATGGATTACCACCTATGTGGTAATTTGTGGGTACTTTGTTTTTTCCAAAGGGGATGACTATACATTTTTTGGCATTTAGTTTAAGGCCATGACTCTGGCACCAGTCGTCTGTTTCTGTGAGGCCCTTCTGGAGGATGCATGTGTCAGCTGGTGTGTCGACTATGGCACCTAGTTTGCAGTCATCTGCGAACTTTGTCAGCCACAACCCCCCTATGTTTGCCTGCACATCTGAGAAATAAATGCCGAACAAGAGGGGTCCCAAGACAAAGCCCTGTGGGACTCCACTTGTGACTGGCTTAGAGTCTGACATAGCTCCAGCTATTCTGACTTTGTGGGTTCTGTCCTTTAGCCAGTTTGCAACCCATCTTGTGACAAAAGGGTTTACATTTAAGCTGTTGAGCTTGTCTATGATGCCTGAGTGGGGTATCGTGTCAAAGGCTTTTGCCAGAATCCAGGTAGGCTGTATGAACTGCTTTGCCTTCATTGATGGCTCTAGTGACTGTTTCAAAAAAGTCCACCAGGTTTAAAAGACAGGATCTGCCTTTTACAAAGCCGAACTGGGTAGGGTCAATTGTCTGTAGGTCCCCAATGTCTTTGTTTATGAGTTCTATAATGATCCTTTCCATAGCTTTGCAGACCAGGCTGGTCAAGCTTATGGGGCGGTAGTTTCCAGGATTTGTAGAGGTGCCACCATTGTGGAGTGGGACCACTGCAGCTGTACGCCAGTGTTCAGGGACGTATCCTGTAGCAAGGCTAATATTAAACAGCATTCTTATGTGCAGGTTTAGCTCCTCTAGGAGTTCACGTAGCACGCAACCCGGGACACTGTCAGGTCCCATGGATGCTGTATTTTTAGCTTTGTCGAGGGCAGCTCTCACCTGGACATCTGAGATTTCAGGGAGGTCGTATTCAGCTGAGATATTTATTTCGTCTTTTGGAGGAGAGGGAGGGGAGAAATTTGCACTGAACCTGTCTGCCAGTATGTTGGCAATATCTGTGGGTTCAGTGTATTTTTTACCATTATGAACTAACTCTGCGCATATCTGAGGGTTTCTGCCCAGGTTTCTAACATAACTAAAGAAGGCCTTGTGATTATCTTTAGTGTCCTTAGCGATTTGTCTCTCGAAGTTGGCCTTTGATGATTTTATTAGCAAATGTAGTTTTTTGCTAGTGCTGATCAGGGTTGCCTTCCCTTTATGGGATTTTTCTCTGTCTTGCAGTAGCTTCCTTCTCTTGTTATAAAGTTTGTTTATGGCTGGGGTCCACCAGATAGGATGTCTGCCTTTGGTGGAAAGGGTCTTGGTTTTATTTGGGATTGCATGATCCATGCATTCTTAGAGATGCCCGTAGAAAGCATTTGTGAAGGATTCAGCAGTGTGGGATGTGGCTTCCACTGGCCCAGGGGGCTTGAAGGATACCATTTCAGTCCTAAGGAGTGTAAAGTCAGCTTTTGAGAAGATTCTCACTGTGGTCTTTTGTGCTGGGGGTGGAGGTGGGATATGAATAACTAGAGTTATTAGTTTATGGTCTGATCTCACTAGTGAGGGGTATACTTCCGGTGTTGAGCATTTTGTCCCCATGTTTCTGATGATCAGGTCAAGTATATTATTTCCCCTTGTGGGGGAGGTGACTAGTTGTTCCATCACATTTGAGTTGATGAATTCCAGGAACCTTTGGGCTAGGGTGTTGGGGCTTGAGTAATGCACCCAGTCTATGTTTGGGTAGTTGAAGTCTCCCAATATGATGGTATTTGGTGAGACATTCATATCTTCCAGTGTCTTCAGGAAGGCTGAATGGAGTTCCTGAAATTGCGAGGGTGGTCTGTAGCATGCTACAAGTTGTATAGCAGTTTTGCCTATGGTTAGTTGCACATGGATAGTCTCCGATGCTTCGTGTGTTGCCACTAACCTGGAGGTGTGGGTGTCTTTAATGAATATGGACACTCCCCCTCCTTTTGTGGCTCAGCCCAGGTTTTGGGGCCGAAATGCATGATACGAGGTATAAACTGGTAGGGCTTGGGTGCTCTCAGGAGCCTTGAACCAGGTTTCAGTTACTGCACAGACATCGATGCTCTCCATACTGAGGAGTGCTTCGAGAGCCTGCATCTTGAGATTTAGACTTCTGGCGTTGAGCAGCATTACCCTTAGTTTTTTTCCTTTATTGTTTTCTAAGGTGGTGGGTTTGTCTTTTGAGCCTTGCCTAACAAAGGCACTATGGGGGTGGCAAGAGCCTTAGCCAATATCCGGAAGCCCAGTGGTGACAGGTGCAAGCCGTCCCTTGCGAAGCAGCGTGGCTTGTCCAGCATGTCACCCCAAGCAGACAGACATTGGATCCCCCTAGAATGACACCAGTAATTGAGCCAATTATTAAAGCTGATCATCTTGTGAGGGCAAGATGCTGCTCAGGGTCATACCGGCCTGGGCTACATAATCAGAGAGCTCCTCTATGTCTCTTTTCATGTAGTCCAAGGAGGTACGTCTCAGGTCATTCACGCTTGCATGGACAATGACGGAGTCATATTTGTACTTGCTTTGGAGTGACCTGAGAGCTTGTGTTATGTGGCGGATCCTAGCTCCCGACAGGCAGCTCACCGTTACCCTCTCTTTGTTCAGCCTGGTATGCGGGACGTCAGTGTGTCTGACTATAGAGTCACCTATTACTAGTGTATCAGGCATGGTGTTTCGCCTTAAGGGCTGTGATTGTTTGACACACTGACTTTGTGTACTATGTGTTGCATGTGCAGAGTTTTGAGGTGGTGTTTTCTTGGATGTCTGCTTTGGGAGCCTCTGTTGTTTCGGTAAGTTTTTTATTAGATCCTCTGAGTATGTCTTTGTGTTATTATGTGTTTGGTTTGCAGTTGTGGTTGGTTTATGTGAGACTGGGTTTGTTGTGTGTGTGGTTACCTTCTCCTCCTGTCTGGTCTTGCTAGTCCTGTGTTGAGAGAGTTCAACCTCCAGTTTGGCTATATAGTTGCATCTCTCACATGTGTTTGTGTTTGTTGGGAGGAAGAGAGGGTTGTCTTTGTACATGAGACAATTGTAACATTGTCTCAGGATTCCCAGATTAACCAGCTGAACTGGAGAGGACGTCAGTAATATACCACTCGACATGCCAGAATAGTATAAGGGGGTGATGTGTAACTGGGTCAGAGAGAGGATTTTGAAGGGAAGTGGGTATTAGTACGGGTTGTAGGTGGATGTAGTGCTTACATTAGTTTAAGGGTGCTTCACTTAAAGGAAAGGTTTTAGGAGCAAGTGCTAGGCTTATGATAAAGCGAATAGACTGATTTTGTTGAAAGTAGAGCTTCCTTAAGGGAAAAATTGAAGTGCAGACTTGGCGGAGCCAGGAATACTTTAAGCTTGTTTAACTGGCGCTGCGCTATGCGCACAATCCTTTAAACAAGGAACTTCAAAAGAGCTGGAAATGGGCCAAAACGACCAATTACTACAAGCTCTTGTGCTGAGTCACTCCTTCAGGGGCAGATAGGCTGCTCAAGGCTCCCCACTCCCACTGGTGAGCAAAGAAACGTCCTTCTATCCAAGTAAGGCAATGGACAACACAGGAACTACACCACAATCCAGAATACAGCAAAGCCTGTATACTGGTCTAAACTAGTCGAGAAAGGCGGGAAAACAAGGATTTTTTTTTTGGTTTTTTTTTTTTTAGGTTAAAAAGTACACAGAAATGCAGGAAAAACAGTAATAAATCACTTACACAGGCTAGCTCACTTTAGTGGGTAGTCTCAACAGTTAAATTTAACAACAAACTTTCGACCAACTGTAACTTAAGTGCAGATAATGTACAATGCAAAAAACAGTTAATAAAGCAGTTTAAACTTGTTCAAAGTAAGAAAAAGAAGATCTCTCAGGTAAAACAGCAAAAAATACTTAGATCAGGAAAGTAGTTGCTTTTCTCAGTTCTCTGCTGCTAGCACAACTCTGCAGGACCACGAGGAGCTGTTTCTGAGTAGTATAGCCAGACAAAATGCTCAGAGGTGGATTTAAAACAGGGAAGTTCAAAAGAGCTGGAAATGGTCCAAAACGACCAATTACTACAAGCTCTTGTGCTGAGGTCACTCCTTCAGGGACAGATAGGCTGCTCAAGGCTCCCCACTCCCACTGGTGAGCAAAGAAACTTCCTTCTATCCAAGTAAGGCAATGGACAACACAGGAACTACACCACAGTCCAGAATACAGCAAAGCCTGTATACTGGTCTAAACTAGTCGAGAAAGGCGGGAAAACAAGGATTTTTTTTTGTTTTTTGTTTTTAGGTTAAAAAGTACACAGAAATGCAGAGAAAACAGTAATAAATCACTTACACAGGCTAGCTAATTTTAGTGGGTAGTCTCAACAGTTAAATTTAACAACAAACTTTCGACCAAATGTAACTTTAAGTGCAGATAATGTACAATGCAAAAAACAGGTAATAAAGCAGTTTAAACTTGTTCAAAGTAAGAAAAGGAAGGTCTCTCAGGTAAAAACAGCAAAATAATACTTAGATCAGGAAAGTCGTCGCTTTTCTCAGTTCTCTGCTGCTAGCACCACTCTGCAGGACCACGAGGAGCTGTTTCTGAGTAGTATAGCCAGACAAAAACGCTCAGGGGCGGATTTTAAACAGGGAACTTCAAAAGAGCTGGAAATGGTCCAAAACGACCAATTACTACACGCTCTTGTGCTGAGTTACTCCTTCAGGGACAGATAGGCTGCTCAAGGCTCCCCACTCCCACTGGTGAGCAAAGAAACTTCCTTCTATCCAAGTAAGGCAATGGACAACACAGGAACAACACCACAGTCCAGAATACAGCAAAGCCTGTATACTGGTCTAAACTAGTCGAGAAAGGTGGTAAAACAAGGATTTTTCGGAGGGGGGGTTTTTTGTTTTTTAGGTTAAAAAGTACACAGAAATGCAGGAAAAACAGTAATAAATCACTTACACAGTCTAACTCACATACTTTTTCATCATTTTGAATCTTGCACTTGCTATGTTTGAAGACCCAGCCATCTACGCCTTGCCAGTCTGAGTGAGTTATTTCTTGTGATTAAGAATGCAAGCATATTCCATTTTATTGAGAAGGAATTATTACTAGCCAACCTTATCAGATTATGATTACATTGTGGTTGAGAAATTCATAGCGTGGTCCAAACAATATTTGTTTACAGCAGTAAACTTTTAACTACCTAGAAAATCTTATTCTGTGGAGCAGTTTGTTAAGAACTGGAAATTGTGTATGTAGAAATAGTTTTTACTCCTAACTGAGTGAAATATGCAGAAAACCTGAGAAAATACTACTTGTGACATTTCATTTGTTCTTATCACAGGGGAAGAGGACTCAGTACATGCAATACTTATGTGTTTCAAGTAAAGGAAGAGAGGGAGAGAATTGTACTAATGAGGCAGACATGATTTCAGGGTTACTACTAGCCAAGGAAAAAAATTGACATTTGTTTTTGTGAGACAATAGGGTCCTGTGAAAAGTTATCAAAGCTTAATTTTACTGATATAAAGGAAATAAGCCAAAGACTGAAGGGGTATTCAAAAATATACAAAGTGCTAAGTACCAGAATCACATGTATTTTTTAATGTCGTTAGTTGAACACAATATGTCAGGTTCTGCATTTTAAGGACATGCTTGGTGCAAAAATATGAACTTAAAATTTAGGCCTAGACATTTTCTGTTACAGAAAATACAAACATAGTAGATCATACTAGATCATGATGCCTATGCTGAGAGTCTGAATACTCCCCCCACATGCACACCGAGAATTTGGTGAGTTATGCTATAGTAAGATGATTTTATGCTGTATAGTAAATGATTGGACAAGCAGCAGATTGCTATAAGGAGGAGATTATAAAAAGAGGGTAGTTGTTGAATTTACCTCAATGGTATAAGTTATGGTGTACTGTAATTACATTAGAACTAACTGAAGTTTATGCAGAAACTGCCCATTTTAAGTATCTTGTAATACCAAGGTAAAATTTTCCATGCTACCTTACAAGTGTATTCAATGCCTTTCTGTGGACATCTGAGGCAGGCCTTGCAGCTGATAAAATCTGTCAGTTAAAACATTAAGTGGGGTTCTCTACTTCCACTATGAGGTGTACCAGCATGTTACGGAACCAGGCGCATGTTCTACTGAAGAAACAGGATGAAGAAGAAGAGATTGAGAGGTGGCTGTGCAGGTGGCAAGGCCACACTACGAACTAGGCAGGGAAAACCTTTAGTCTCTTAAAGAGGGCTAGAGAGGTACTCTGCTTGACATGGAGAGAGTTTATTCCACAGACAGGGGAGTCTTTGGACACAAATGTATCCTGCCCACAAGTTCTAGTAATGTTACAGACCAAGTTAAGGCCTTGCATGCAGATTGTGAGAGGAGTTTTGTCTTACTGATATGCAACAACTCCATCAAGTCTGGGTCTGAAATGTCCTTGTATGCTAGACACGGGTCACCTCTGAGCAGTCTTTGAGACTGAGTAGAGGAACAAACCACAAACTATAAATGAAGGTGAGTGTGTTTGCTGTGGAATATTTTGTTCTGGATTACTGTCACCTTCATTTATAGACTGAGTAGAGGGACAGGGCTTTTAGTCTATCTGTATAGGATAGCTTGTTTGAGACCCTGGATTTTCCTGGTCATGAACCTCTGTGGTCTCTCCAACTGCTGCATGTGCTTAGCAAGGTACATACCAAAGGGGGCACTGTACTTGATAATGGGTCTGATAAGGGAGGAGTACAGGGATGTCCACAATATTGTTCCAGGAAAACTGCTTGTGCATAATATAGTTTGTATACTTTGTCTGCCTCAGTCATCTGCAACATTTTTTTTCTGTTTCCAAACCTCTTTCCTCCATCACACAACTTTAATTTTGTTTTCTGCTATATCTGTGCAGTGAGTCTGCCATTTAACCTGAAATGTTCTGTTGAGGACAGGTCAGATACTAATCTCTGCAAAATAGCACACTGAATCTTTGAGAATATAGCAGGCATGAAAGAATGCATACATGCTGCAGCAGCTATTGTTTCAAGCATCTTGAAAAGACCAAAAAAGAATGCTTTCAGAGGCACATAACTTATCAAAAAACAAAGTTACATTAGCTCACTGATGATGAGTGTCACGTCCCAACAGTCTGTAATCAGCATAAATCTCTTTATTTTTCGCCAATGTTAAATGCTTTCATCTACTAGTCCATAAATGAAAAACAGAGATTTATGCTGATTACAGACTGTTGGGACATGACACTCATTTTATCAGTGAGCTAATTTAACTTTCTGTTTTTTGACAAGTCAGGGTTCACTGATTTACTTTTTTGGTGCTAGGCACTAGCTGAGACACACTTTGCTTTTAACCTAGTAACACACTGTTTTTCCTACACTAAGTATGCACAGCAGAACTGTTTGCTTCCAGGTTAGAAGTATGAACAAGCTATTCAGATGGCAGCTGCTTTTATGAATTCAGGGGGTAGCAGTCAGGGGCTAGTGGTAGTTTTTAGTTTCTGTAGTTATGTCTGTGAATTGTGTATCTACAGGTTTACAGCTTCCTATTCTCTACAAAAAGCAAGTCCTTTTTGTAAATGAGGTCTCAGTATAGCAAGCAACATGCCTCATTTATGATGCACATGTCCCCTTACCACCAGACTAAAACTATCTTTTCTGAAATAAAACTATTGTTATAGTGAGACGGACCACAATGCTTAGTTTAGGCTCATATGAATAGGATATCTAACTTCAGCTACTATAGCAATCAGTTATTCCTTCATGTAAAATCAAGTGAGTCCTGCTGATTTTGCTGATAGTATTAAGTACTAGCAGTCCTTGTTACAGCATCTTTAATTGATGGCAGGTGTGTACCCAAGAAGACTGAATGCTGTAATTAAATCAGAAGGTGGTTCCACAAAGTATTAGTTTAGGGTGTGCATACTTATGCAATTAGTTTATTGGAATATTTCTCATTTTTTATATTTTCCCCCCAACTTATTTGTTTTTTTCAATTGAATGGGTCACATTAAAGGTGGGAAATGTTTTGAAATTATTTATTGTGGTCACATTTTTTTACATCACAAAAACCTAGCACTGTACCAGTGGTGTGTTCACTTTTTATATCCATTGTATATATATCAGCTGAAAACACATAGTTTGTGTCCAGCTTCTTTTGACAGTTTCTTTTTTAATATCTGGAAAAAAGCCATTTGGATAAATATAGAAAAGACCATTATATCAGCGCATTTAAATGTATCTGAAAAGTACCACACTTAAAACATTTAAACTTTTATGTACAAAATTAGAGACAGAGCAAACACAGAATTGGGGGAAAAGCCCCAAATCAGGAAAATATATTTACTGATATTTTCTTAAAATAATTTCTACCTAATGAAAGATAAAGCCAAAGTCCTTAACACATAGTAGTAACACACAACTCCTAACAGGAAGACAGGGAAGAATAAAGAGGACACTAAGTGAATAATTAACTATATACTGCAATGGTTTAATACACCCCAGTGAATCATGCTAGCTTCAGGCTACATCTGCCAAAACAATACTGAGATTATTTAGTTAAACATTCATCTGGGCCTTTTTCAAGGAAGACCTACTTCAGATGGCACCAACTTTTATCTCTTGTGTACTCTGCATCCTTTCTGTAAGATTATACACAGTGTTAAGAGCTGGATAAATAGGTAACTACCCTTATTTGATGCTGGAAGATCAAAAGGCTGTGGATTCTATTCCCACCCCAAAATAGCAGCACAAACTAAATGGCATTTTAAGTCATAAAATGATTTCACACTCTTGAACAAAAGTTGGAGACAAATGTCTAAGATGATGAATACCTTGCTGATCCCAGCAGGAAGACAGGACTGATTATAAAAGTTTTATGACAGGGCAGGGTGCACACGTACACTGAAGATTAATGTTCCATGTTTCTTTTAGTGTACTTTGTTGTGATCATATTTACTGTACCTTCCTAGATAACAGCAGCAGTAAGCAGTCGTGACACATTTATTTAAAACAGCTGTTGATGTGCTTCTTAAAGGGCCTGAATGTGTTTAAGACCATTTAGAGAGGGATTAATGTGTGTATATTTAAAATAAATAAACTTGTATTAGTAATGTTTATATTTTCTTATTTGTTGTACTCTTAACATCTCTCCCAGAACAAGAGGTCTGAGTGTAGTAGTATTTCAGGGAGTGTCATTAGCACAACCACTGCAGTTCCATTCTTTTGGCAGTATTGTCTGTGGGCACCTAAAATTATAAGAAAATGAAAAAAAACATAAGATTTAACATTTTTAGCTAGGGTAGAATGCTTGGGCTTACATTACAATAATCTAAAAATAAATAAGCAGGCAGCGTACCATACATTGTGTTAAATCAGTATCTGTGGTACTTCAGAATCAGACTCCGTACATGTAAAATGGAATGCGTGGAATATCATTTCTGTTTATTGGTCCGGGACTGGTACTCTTAGATTTGCTTAAGCTTTTTGGTTCTGCTCCATATGTGTCCTCCTTTTCTGGAAAATTACGCAATTGCTTAAAATATTTTGTGCATAGAAATAAGGAAATGACTGCATTTGAGTGCTTGACTATGACAATGGTTACAGTATGATGGTATTTTGTATGTCTGTTGGGCCATTTTGTATCATTTGTGTGCCAGAAATAGGTGTCTGCAATAATAGCCTGTAGTTTACATCCACAGAAATCAATAGCATTAAACACACACACACACACACACACACACACACACAAACAAAATCTCTCTCTCTCTCTCTCTCACTTCACTTGGTGGTGGCAGCGACTATAAGATCACGTGCAAGTTCTTTGCTAATGAGATGTGAAAGAAATACAATAATGTAACCATGATGATTTATTTTACTTAAACAATGTAGGCTGACAACAATTTCTCTGGGTAGATAGTGAGTTGGACTGGGGGCCAATGCCTGTGTGAATAGCTGCAGTTTTGCTTTGCAAGAGTAATGTTGATTTCACTGAAGTAAGATCAACCAGCTTTATGGGGGGGGGGGGTATACTCACCTTCATGACAGTGTTTTTTTGTGCCTTTAACCTGACAAGATCAAGTCGTATACTGTGGTTGGGGCTGTGTGTGACTGAACAAATGGCCCTGATGCTTACTGTTTTAAGTTTAGCTTTGCAAAAGTATGTCTGTACTTTAAGATGACTGTACAATAATTAGCAAGCTTGAGTAGTTCATGAATGTTTCATATCTGTTCATTCTCTATACTGAATGTTTATTTAATATGTTGAGCTTTTCTTCCTGGACATTGACAATAACAAGGGAGTTTTGTTTTATAAGACAGTATTGCATTGTGGAAACGCAAGTAAATAAAAGTAAAATGCATGAAATGTTACTTGTTGACAGAACCATTAGTCACAGCTTGGAAGTATGCAACGCAGCTGTTACTGTTTGTACTTTAATCCTGACAGGTAAAAAGCAGCTACGTTACTTGGGTAATGGGGGGTGTTTGTGAATTCATTGAGGTGACTGGCCTTGTTTACTGTCTAAATTATCTTAATTATGGCTTTGCAAGATAACTGTATTTGGGTGAAGTCGGCTGCTTTGTCAAACTAAGTGGGGGGGGGGGCTATTTGAAAATGAAATGATTGACCCCACTACTAACTGTTAAGATGCAGCTGGATGGAGTGAGATGGAGTGAGTAAAAGTGCTGACCTCTGGATAATTATGTAAAAGATGCAGTTACATTACTGTTTTGCTCACTGATTTCAGAGGTTCAAGCCAGGTAGCCTATTGGGATGGGATGGGGATCATGTCAGTGTGAGAATGAAATAACTGGCCTTTTACTGTTGTAATTCTGTGTCCTTTTACTGTTGTAATTCTGGCTTTGCAAAACTAATGTGTCTGGGGGAGTAAGCAATATGCATACAGGCTGTGACTATTGTCTCTGTGCAGAACATGTATTTTGATGCTGGAAGGATCAAAGCAGAAACTGTAGTGGTGGTCAATGAAATGACTGCCCCTATTTTATTTTTAGTCCTGCAAAGCCAGAATTAAGACAGAATGCAAGTTGTGACAGTGTGTGCATCACAAATGCATTATTATAGTCTTTTAAATCCTGGCAAGGCCAAGCCAGATAGTTGGTAGGTCATGGCTGTGGCAGACTGTCAATGAAATGAGTGTTGTTTCTGAAGCTGTACTTTAACATGTATACAACAGTGGCACTTAAATCATTTCTGCAATATCTTCATTTCAGAGTTACAACAACTACGATAACCAGAATGAGTGAGCAGAGTGTTACAGTGGCCTATCTGAAATCTATTAATTTTAAAGAGTTGACTCTTAATGAGAAGTTAAGAATCAAGAGGACTGGAAGACCCACACCTGATCTGAAGATAGAGTCTCCAAGTACAAGTAGGTCAAGAACATACACACACAGCTTCAACAGGTCAGTGTATGACAAACACACCTGGATCTGTGGTTGTGAGGAAACAAACAGCTTGTACTGCTTCCCATGTTTGTTGTTTGGTGGAGAGGATGCCTGGACATCAAAGGGTATGGATGACCTGAAGAGACTGGAAGACAAATCCAGAAAGCATGAACAGTCTGCTAAACATTTTGACAACCAAATGAGTCTAGCAGTGTTGGGAACTGTGGATATCAGGTCTCAGTTAAGTAGTGGATACCAGTTATCAGTAGAAAGACACAACAAGAAAGTGGAAGAAAATCATCATGTTCTATCACTTATAATAGACTGCATCAAGCTGTGTGCTGAAGAAGAAGTTGCTTTAAGAGGCCATGATGAGTCTGAAGAGTCATTGAATGCAGGAATGTTCTGGAAACTGGTAGACTTCGGCTGCAAGTTTGGTCAGAAGTTGGCTGAACACTTGACAACTTCAACTGTTTTTAAAGGAACATCAAAAACTGTTCAAAATGAACTCCTGGACTGCATGCTAACAGTATGCAGAGAAGAAATAAAAAAGGAGATTCGTACTGCAAAACTTGTAGCAGTAATTGCAGATGAAACCACTGGTTTTGCTGGGATATGGCAAATTGCTGTTGTGTTCCGTTACGTTGTCAATGGACAGGTGTTGGAACGTTTTTGAGGATACTTTACACCATCTGGACAGACAGCAGGACATATTGCTGGTGTGATAAAACAACAGTTGAAGGAAGTAGTGGGAGACCAGCATGAAAAAGTGATTGCTCAGAGTTATGATGGTGCATCTGTTATGAGTGGTGTTCAGCATGGGGTCCAGGCCATCATAAGAGAAGAGTTTAAATATGCCTACTATGTACACTGCTATGCCCACCAACTTAATCTGGTAATGCAAAGAGCCACACAACAGAATACTGAAGCAAGGACATTTGTTTTAACACTTGGTGGAATTCCAGCCTTTTTCAGTCGTTCAGTTCAAAGACAAACTGCTCTGGATAGTATAGTATCACGACGCATGCCAAGAGTGTCAGGAACATGGTGGAATTTTAACATCCATACTGTAAATGCAGTGTACGAGAACTTGGAGTCGCTGGCAGAGTGCTTTACTTATTTGTACAAGTGTCCTACATCTGCTGCAGCAACTGTACTGGAAGCAAATGGGCTACTGCGAACAGCTGAAGATGATGAATTTAAATTTTGGCTTACTGTTTTCCATTGTATAATGCCCCATGTTGACATTCTGTACAGGCAACTTCAGTGTCGTACCACAGATGCAACCGCTGTTGAAAAGGATGTGCATACATTTTTGAATGAAATTGACAGTGTCAGATTGGGTATCGACGGTATTGCAGAACAATATCTACAGACGGAGAACATCCTGCCAAAACGTAGATGAGAGCCATCAGCTTCCCAACCACTGCATGAGACATTGTCAATTGCTGCAAAGGAAGTGTGTGATGTCATAAAGTTCCAGGCAACATCATGATTTCAACAAACCATCTTCAAGCTTCTCAGTTACTTCTGCCTGGAAAGTTTTCAACATACAGAAGAGAGTTTCCAGAAAATCTATTCACAGCAACAATAGACAACTATCCATTCCTGTTGAGGGAACAACTTAGAACAGAACTTGGAGTGGTGTATCAACGTGAAGACTTTACAGCAACTGGCAGTGCAGTCCAGATGTTAAAATTATTGTTGGACAACTCCTTAACCCGTGTGTTTTCACAGATTTACAATGTGTTGTTAATTATAGCCACCACACCAATGTCAACTGCTGAGGCAGAAAGGTGTTTCTCAACATTGAAAAGAATTAAAACTTTTCTTTGTTGTACAATGGGGCAAGATAGATTGAATGCTTTGGCTATGATTTCCATAGGAAAGGAGTTAACGCAGAGCATAACTAACTTCAACCAAAGAGTTATTGATTTGTTTGCACAAAATAAAGACAGACGAATGGACTTTATCTATAAGTAACAGAGGAACACAATACACAGCGGAACACAAGAGGCACTTATTTGGTACTATACTACAAGCACTTATGTAACCCAGCCACTGGGGATGCACAAGCCACTGCATTTCTTCGTGCCGGTCCCAAGCCTGGATAAATGGGGTGGGTTACGTCAGGAAGGGCATCCAATATAACCTCTGCCAAATGACATGTGGGACAACAATACAGATTTTGATACCGGATTGGTCGAGGCCCGGGTTAACAATGACCACCACCAGTACTGTTAGCCAACAGGGCGCTGGCAGAAATTGGGGGCGGCTACTGTTGGCTCTAGGAGAAGAGGGGGAAGGCGTGCCCAAAGGCGAGATTGTGTTAATTTGGACATGTGCAGAGGAGGGAGGCTGGGTATATTGGGAGAAGGATGCTAAGGATGGAGCTGCCAGGGAAGAAAAGAGGAAGGACTCGTAAGGTTAGATTTATGGATGTGGTAGAGGAAGTGATGTGGTGACAGAGCAAAATGCAGAGGACAGGAAGAAATAGAAACAGATCTGATGTGGCAAACCCCTAACAGGAACAACTGAAAGACTACAAGCACTTATTTGGAACCAGGTGGGGGTTACGTGAATAGTATTTGCTTGGGAAACTTTAAACTGTCCCTTTTCAGCCTCCATGAGAAAGGGGGGGGAAGAAATCCAGTATGACCTGATGCGTTCGAGACCACAGCTTCTCCTCAGGTGCAGAAACAGAGTACGAAGTACTGTTTGCAGTATACCGCAGAGGTAAGTGTTCAAACCAACATGTGTGTGTGTGTGTGTGTGTGTGTGTGTGTGTGTGTGTGTGTGTGTGTGTGTGTGTGTGTGTGTATATGTATGTAACAATGTGTGTTGTGTAGAGTATTCAGCATGCGCCATATGACTGAGCATTTATTTCATGTAAATAAGTAAGCATGTTCAGCATTGATCCCATTGCACCATAGCTCCAACCCTTTTAGTTGACCACACCCCTTCCTGTTGGCCCCACCCATTCAGCTGTCTCCTGCAGCCCCCCTTGGATTTGAAGTCACCAGCCACCACTGAAAGTAATGCAGTTTTGCCATATGGAGACACTGAATTTATGCAATATTTCAAAGTGTACTTGACGCATAAATTCATTTGAGAATATATTAGATAATAATAAAGAAAGGGAAACAATGCTCTGGCTAAGCATATCACAGATAAAGGTGAAAAACATAATTTTTGTTTTCAAGTATTATCTCTGGTTAAATGCAATCAGTGTGGAGGGGTTGTAATGAACTATATAGAAACATTAGAACTGTGTTGGATTTTAGAGCTGGAAGCTGAAAAGCCTCCTGGATTAAATGGAGTACTTTCATTAGAACTAAGTTTAAAAAATATAAGTTTGAAGGTATTCATTTAATATCTGTTATTATAATTCTTTGGAATTATTTTTCTGTAAATATTTTAATTGGAGGAAGTGACATTACTAATTGTATACTGCTGCTATAAAAAGTGATTTAATGAAGTTGCTGTAAAGCCTGATGAAGCAATAGCAAAAACAGATTTCTTGTACTATTTACTCCAGTTTTATTTCTTTGTGAATAAAGTTAAACTTTGCTGATGTGCAGTGTCTAAGGATCAGTTAGAGTCTATATTAAAATCTTGAAGTCTGACAATATCGAATACGATATTGTCGACATGAGAATACCGAAAGCACACTACATCTAACGTTTAAATGGAAAATCTCCGGGGGGGGGGATTTCTGTTTACTTCAATGTAGTGCATTCTCGGAGTTGGTATATTTAAGTGGGGGGGGGTGAGGGGTTCAGGGGGGGCTTGCCCCCCTGCCTACACACTATTTAGTTTTTTTTTTAATTTAGTATTTTTTTTTTTTGTTTTGATGGTTTAAGACTTTGATCACTAAAGTTTGATCTTTAGTGATTCAAAGTTTTAAACCTTCGAGATTATAATATAGACCCAATCTGTTACAATTCATATGCTTGTTTTATGTGAATTTCCTTAGACTTCACTTTGCTGGCTGCCATTTTGGATTTAATAATTAATAAATGCTATTATCTTGCTGACTCCTACTTTTTATTTTTTCCTATATTGCTCATGCACTACTGAAAAGCTGGATTTAATTTATTTGCAATACAAAGATACACAAGAAGCTTCAGCATAATAAAGGCATGTGAATAAGCTGAAAAAATCTCACAGTTCCATCTAGAACCATTACATTTTTTACTTCTAGTATGAACCACGAACTGCATAAACTAGTAAAACATAGCGAAAAATAGTTTTTTCTAATGTAGGAATATCACCAGATACTATGTACATATATTCAATTTTATTTTTATTTTTCTATGAATATACATTAGTTTTTATAGTATTTTTACCTTTACAATGGTATTTTTACTACAATACATATTTATAATATTTAAAATATTTATTACATTATATAATATTATATTATGTTCTATTTCATATTTTACATTTTTTATCAATTGTGTCATATCCTTATTAATTATTAACAATGTACAATGTTTTTTTAAAAAACTATTTAATCAATTAACCAATGATAGGCGTTATGTAATTAAGGACTGATGTATTTAGCTGTTGTTGCTTAGACATCTTGTCAGTACTCTGAAGATGCCCGTATGTGTTTCAGGGTGAAAGCGCTTAGTACTTTTATTTTTATGTATGTTTACAATGTTATTGTTTTTTTTAGGTGCATTGTGAGTAATAAAATTATTTCAAGTGACCAACTGAGGAGCCTTCGCTATGTTTTACTAGTTTATGCAGTTCGTGGTTCATACTAGAAGAGGTTCGAGGTCCCTAAGGCGGTTCGCTTGATAGATTTTTTATTCACACGTTCGCCTTTTGGATTACTGAGGAATAATTAGGCTCCGTGTATACACATTTCGATTGTTACGTTGTACATGGAGCTATTATTGAAGCAACATTTGGAAGCTACACAACGCCTGATTGCATTAATACAGGAACATGGTAACAAATCACAACAGGGACCTAATGTTACCATTACAGAGACACAGGAACAGTTATTCATGTTGCACTCTACTCCGGGTGATAGTCCTAACCGTTCGTCGGCTAGCAATGGTTCAGCAGGTTTCATAGGTGGAGGAAATATGAGTAACACAGGAAGTTTAAGACCTGGTATTCCGCCTTCGAATTCTGCGTTGAATGCTGGAGACGGCAATAAAGGTTTTCAATATACGAACAAGTTTTCAGACATTAAGGACATATTACAGGCACCAAGTTTTTCAAATATATTAAAAACAAACATCAAGGACATGGGGAATTTGAACCAACAGATTTCTGAATTCGAAAAGACCCTAAAACAGTTTAAAACGCTACAGATGGACAATGCGTTTTTAGAGAGGTCGTTGGAGTTGGAACAGGTACCAAAAGGGTTACGTATCTTTAAATTACCCTTTGGGTTTTATAGTGATACTGAACTGTTTGATGAACTTATTAATTTATATGATAGAACTGGTTTGGACCTCATGCATCTTGTTATTAGGAATAACAACAACAAATTGAGTAAACTAAATGTGGTATTAACAGAATTAGATAAAAGTATTCATAATGATTTGTTGTTTGAGGTTAACAAACATCGATTAGACAACATTTTAAAAGATCTTGATAATTTTGTTATGAAGGGGTTGGAGTACAAAAATAAAAAGCTTCTCAGGGACAGCAATGACTACACCAACAAGAGGGCTTATAATCATTTTAGAGAATTTAAAAATTCTAATCAGAAACAGGATGGTGAAAGGGCGGCTATAGTATACTCAGAAGGGGAAGGCCATTCTAATAGATATGACAGGCCCAACCGTAAATATAATTCACGTAGGACACAGTCCAATAAGAATGACAATGTGGGGCATAATGAGAATGACACAGATTTTTTAGATGAACCTGTTCTGAGGAGATCAGAAAGGTTACGCGACCGGTATCAGGGTCAACAATACCAACAAATACAATACAGGAATGTCTCGTCCTACAGGGAAAACATTCATTACTAAGGGAAAGTGAAACAAACTTGATAACTTTTTTATCGAACAGTACAGTATTAAGTGAAGGTTGTGAATTGTTCTTTGATAATGATGTTTCAGAGAACAGTGGGTTGTGTGAAAATGGGGACAATGATATAAATTGCACACAGAGTGGTGACTTGCAGATTAACCTAGAAGAAGAAAAAACCTTCCTATATAACTATTGTAGATGGAGGTTTCAGTATGTACAATTATACTGGTACCAGTCTTGGTTCAGAATTTGTTGCACTTTTCAAGAAAGGTTTCACCTTTGTTCCTAATTTCAAACATGATATAGGTAGATTACTTATTAATTTAAAAATTTACACAAGATTGTTAAACTTAAAAATGTTTTTTGCCAACCAGAACAAAGGGGTTGAACCGGATTTAGGTAGGTTGGAATTAAAAAGATCTAGTACATTTATACCACCTCAGAATCCTACTATACATCTATTTGAGATGCTATGTGAATCACAATTATGTAGAGTGGTCAAAGTATCTACGATTAAAGAAAACAATCTTACTAGTACAGAGAGATTCTGTCTAAAAGAACTCACCACCAATGACAAATATAGAGTCATGAAGCCTGATAAGGGTGGTGGGGTGGTAATAATGACCAAAATAGACTACATAAATAAAATGACCAGCATGCTAGATGATGACGAAACCTATGAAAAAGTATCTAAATTTGAGATGAATAGGGCCTATACAAAGATAGACTGGTTACTTTATGATTACTTGATCGAAGGAATGATTGATAAACTTGAATATGAATATCTTATTGTGGAACATCCTGTCACTCCATCAATTTTTGGCATTCCGAAAAAACACACAAATGTGTTAACAATCCTCCCTTTACACCGATTGTTTCAGCCAAGGGTTCAAAATTAGAAGCTATAGCCAGATATATTGATTATTATTGCAAAGATATTCTTAATAATTCCCCCCCCCACATTATCAAAGATTCTTGGCATTGCCTAGATAAATTAAGATTATACAATATGGAGAACAACATTGATGGCACCATTATGGTCACCATTGATGTGATAAATCTATTTTCAGTCATACCGCATAAGTTGGGTCTGGAAATGTTTGAGACAATTTTAGATAGCTACAGTGGATTACACACTGTTAAATGCAAGTTATTAGTAGAGATGATGGAAATGGTCCTGTACAACAATTTTATGTACATGGAAGGTGAATATTTCAGACAACGCACAGGGGTAGCAATGGGGGCCAGATATGCTCCCATTTACGCAAATTTAGTCCTAGCTCAGTGGGAGACTGAAAGTATTTTTTCCTAAAGGTTCTGGGCAAAAATATCATTTTATGTCAGATACCTGGATGACATTTTAATTTTTGGAAGGGCAACAAGGAAGAACTAAGTGAATTTATATGCTATTTAGGTTCAACATCGACTTTTTTGAATTTTACAACCAAAACACATGAAGAAAAGTGTGAATATTTGGATATAAGTATGTATTTTAACAATAACATGGTTGAATCCAATATTTTCCGTAAACAATCATACTCAAATTCCTTCCTTCATTATGACAGCTGCCATCCATATTTTCAAAAAAAGAACCTTGTCAAAGGTCAGATGGTTAGGCTATCACGTATTATTAGTGAAGATACCAATTTTATTCATGAATTAAAGGTAATATGTAATATGTTTTTAGACAGGGGCTATCCATCAAACTTAGTTAATCAAATAAAGGAAGAAGTTTTGATAAAAAGAAATACTGTATATAAACCAATCCTGAAGTATGGACTAAACAGAATGTCTATAGACAAGACTGACACTAACAAAAGAGATGTGTTTATTTTACCATTTAATGAGCATTCAGACACTATAGTCCAGATATTAAATGACACTTGGTTTAGTGTCTTTGCCAATAAAACTGAATACAATGAAATAATAGGGCATTTTCCCAAGGTTATGTATAGTTGGGGCACCAATCTTAAAGAAAGTATGGAAAACAACTATAAGAGCCGGATATATACTATGTCAAAAATGAGCAAATGTGTTTTTTGTAAAAGTTGTAAATTTGTGAATGATGGACCTTATACTATGGTGCAAGGATATGGGAGATCAATCAAATGCCCAGGACACTGCAATTGTAATACTAAAATGGTGGTGTATTTGGCTACATGTGTTTCTTGTCCTGCATACTACGTAGGGAAAACAACCAGGAAATTGAGGGAACACATTTTGGAACATAATAGGGACATCAAAAATAAAAAGATGGTGAATGCTTTATTTGCACATAGCACTAAATGTGAGAATTTTAAGAGATTTATATTTTTTGTAATTGATAGAATTCCCAATTATTGGGAGAAAGGAGGAGATTATGATAATTTGTTAGAAGCCAAAGAATGTTTGTGGCAGTTAAGACTCAATGCCAGTTGTTCACCTGGCATTAATGGGCATATCTCTATTTCAAGTATTTTAAAACAAAGATCACATTGTATTTGATATTTTAGTTCTTTTTAGTGAAAATTAGTTTATAATTATGCTAATAGTTTTCTAATGTAGGAATATCACAAGATACTATGTACATATATTCGATTTTATTTTTATTTTTCTATGAATATACATTAGTTTTTATAGTATTTTTACCTTTACAATGGTATTTTTACTACAATACATATTTATAATATTTAAAATATTTATTACATTATATTACATTATATTATGTTCTATTTCATATTTTACATTTTTTATCAATTGTGTCATATCCTTATTAATTATTAACAATGTACAATGTTTTAAAAAAAAAATTAATCAATTAACCAATGATAGGCGTTGTGTAATTAAGGACTTATGTATTTAACTGTTGTTGCTTAGACATTTTGTCAGTACTCTGAAGATGCCCGTATGTGTTTCAGGGTGAAAGCGCTTAGTACTTTTATTTTTATGTATGTTTACAACGTTATTGTTTTTTTTCAGTGCATTGTGAGTAATAAAATTATTTCAAGTGACCAACTGAGGAGCCTTCGCTACATTTTTTACTTCCCCCAGTCCCATCTGACTAATTTTCAGCATCCACCTGCCCACCCTCAAGAACTCAACTCCTCTTTACTGGTTTTACAGAATGTGATCCTTCAATGAGTAAGACTCTCAACTCCTTGGAGGTCAACAGTCTAGTTAGCTACTCACTGAAAGGCTAGAGAACAAGGTCTCATTGAAGACATTTGGAGGAGAGCTGGGACACATCATACCACAGCAACTGCTCTGTAATCCTATGCATGGGAGATCTGCACTGATATCAGCAATTTAGCATATGTGCTTCTGCATTCCCAGCACATGAGATTTGTCACTCTCTTTTCCTTGAAACTGAAGTTCTACCAGGAATCCTGCAAGGTGTAGCTAGGGTATTGAGAAGGGGTCAGCTGCTCCAGGCACTAGGTGATAGTGAGCGTGATCAGCAAATGCCAGTTAGTCAGTAGTAAAATACAGTTAGTAGTAAAATACAGCATTCTTTTCTGTACCCGTATTTCTGAATGATGGCATGCAAATGGAAATTAAGGCCGATATTGTTTTTGTGATCAGTGGGCGGCCACGGTGGTGCAGTGGTTAGCATTGCCGCCTCACAGCAAGAGGTTCTCTGGTTCGATCCTCGGCTGGGGTGCCTTCTGTGCGGAGTCTGCATGTCCTCCCTGTGGTCGCGTGGGTTTCCTCCGGGTGCTCCGGTTTCCTCCCACATCCCAAAGACATGCTGCAGGTGGATTGGACACTCTAAATTGGCCCTAGGTGTGCGTGTGAGTGTGCCTTCTGTGAAAGGTTGGGCGCCGGGCTGGCAACTCGACACCGTAAAACTCCACTGCCATTCAATGTGCGGACAAGGTGATCCGCTGTGGCGACCCCTAACCGGGAAAAAGCCGAAAGAAGAAGAAGAAGATTGTTTTTGTGATCAGTACTGAAGCCCTTCAATGCATTGAGTGCTGTATAAGCTGTACAAACCACTTGCTACAAATGTAGCAAGCAGTTTGCAACAGTTTTTAAAAGTAGAAAACAATTATTTTAGTCCTAAAGTAAGTAGAGGACCTTTTTCTTTTTTTGAGAGTTGGCTTAAGAGTTGAGCTTTGCAGAAGATCTGGCTACCTGGCTTGTTCCTTAGGCCCTGTTTTTTGACTCCTCAGTATAGGTGTCAGCACTTGTCAGGGAATGGCAGAATGGTTCCTCAAATGTAACTTTTATAGATCTGTCTGGAGACTCTGATAGGTGTGTGTGTGTGTGTGTGTGTGTGTGTGTGTGTGTGTGTGTGTGTGTGTGTGTGTGTGTGTGTGTGTGTGTGTGTGTGTGTGTGTGTGTGTGTGGTGTGCATCTAGGAACCACTTTCCTACTTTTTAGATTTGCACAATGACATAGCCTTTGTACTTTTAACTTATTTCACCTACTTGCAAATTAAGAATTACTCATAACCACTATGAAAGACATAGGTACTAAGAATCCATTTAGGGTTGTGTTTCTCTACATTAAAGTTACCTCTGAGCTCTAAGTGCAAAAAAAATTTACAGTTTTTTATCAAATGTGTTCTTTATCTGAGTTTCAAATTTCAAATCTATCAGAAGCAAGCTAACTGTTGATCTCAGCCTTTATGACTTAAGCAGGTAACAAACCTACCATCACCTGTGGAATAATCCAATAAACTAAAAAGAACCTTTGCTGTTTTGTTTTCATTGTCTCGCCATTTGCTTTCCCCATCCCTTCAAATGCTGCCAGGGCAATAGACGAACCATTAAATGGAGGTTAACTTGCAAGATGACTCCCATTTCTCTTCAAATAATTTTCATATTCCACACCAGTAAAGCAAGCTGCATTATTTTGAAGTAGCTTTCTTCAATTACATGAGTACTAAAACCTTGCCTTAGTTTTTTAAGTGTCTGCTTGAGAAGTAAATACATTTGTGGCAAATACCTCCATCTAGCTGGACTGATTACCTATGAGTATAATACATTTTTTCAAAGCAATGGATCAGCATAGTTCACAGGTCTAGAACATTACTTTTCAGCTGATTCCCCTGGTTATAAAGGTGTATTAGTGATGTATTCACACAGATCTGTGTTAGAATGTCAAATTGTCAAATTATTGATGGTTATAACATTGCTCCTCCAATATTAGCAAAGTGGCACTGTGCAATATTTAGTTTCAGTTTTGTGGCACTTCAGTCTTTTGTCATTTTGCCTATATGAGATCAGTGTCATGAACATCAGTATTTTGGAAATTCAGTATGCAGATATAGATCCTCATCACATATCCTTACACCATTTCCATATCCCAAGTCACATCAAGGAAGCCTGCATGCAATCTTACCAAGCCTTTTATTCTTAATATTCAAGGATGAGCCTAATACAACATTTTAATTAGTAGAGAATGATCTTGCAGAGGAGCAATCACTCTAGACCCCAAAAATGCATATCCATGAGAGGAATGTTAGGGAATAATATGGCATGGAGCAGTTCAGTCAGTAGAGGCCAACCTTTCAATACATTTAGTTGTTTGATTGCTTTTATTTAATAGCCGTGAAAGTCCAGCTGTGAATTTTCAGTGTCATTATGATGAGGAAAAGTGTCATTAAATATATCAATTTATAATATATATATATATATATGCTGGAAGTCAAAATTAAAATTTATCTCTGAGAAGAAGACATAATGCTGGAAATAAAACAATGGCACACAATTGAGAAAAACAGTCCACAGAGAATATTAAATATTTATAATGGTGGCATGAATGTGGTAATAAGCAACACTGAAGCAACAGTGTAAAAACAAATAGTAACATCACTTAGTGCTGGCTTGAATTTTATTATTTGTTAGCAATTGCAGGTGTGGGAGGTAGCCACATTCTTTGATTTCCTGTCCTTGCCTATTTAAGTGGAGCAGTTTGAAACATTTTCTGCTTAAAAACCTCAGCTTTGGCTGGCTAAGATCTAGCTGTATTCAACTGGACGTATAAGAGAATTTAAGTACCTTTATCTGCACTTTTTTTCAAATAATACAGTATTTAAATTGATGTAACTGTGTTGCATAATTATTAACTGAACTGGAAGTTTTGACTCTGTTCTTCAGTTAGTTTTGCCACCCACCCTCCCTGTTTCTGTTTTGGTGTTAATCTTAGTGGCTTTGAAACTGCCTGCCCCTCTTGTAAATTTGTGTTTGGATACTCCTTCTGGGCCCATCTCATTTGCTCACTCATCTGAGTGCAGTGAGAGCATATTCTGATTTCAGGCACACATACTGTGTACAAAGAGAGCATCTGGGAAAGAGAACAAAAAAAAAATTTAAGCTTGTTTCCTGCCTTTCCTGTTAAGTGGTCTAGACTGTTTGTAGACTTCTGAGCCCCCAAGCCCTTCTGTGTTGGAGGGAAGCCTTCTAGCTTAGTTTTGTTTCTTATAACTAGCCAGTTTTCTAGTTTCAGCACTAAAATCTGTTTCTTTAAACTCAGCACTTGTTCAGAACTCATTGTAAGCACTACATAAGCTGCAAATTACTACAGCACTCAACTTTCCTCACTTGTCTAGTGGAAAGCAGTTTTTAGTACTTAATAAATAAGCACTTATCCAGGCATGTCTAAGGGTCAGCTCCCAGTGATTTCTCCTGTCTACCTGATGAATCTGGGCATCTTGGGGCAATGCAGCAATTCACTCATGTACACAGATAACCCTCTCCTCCTACTACCCAACACTATAACCTGTGAGAGATGCACTAATTACAGGTGTGGGGGTAGCCACATTCTTTGATTTCCTGTCCTTGCATATTTAAACTGGTGCATGTGAAATAATTCCTGCTTTAAAACCTCAGCTTGGCCAGCTAGAACTTGGTTATATTCAACTGGACGTATAAGAGAATTTAAGTACCTTTATCTGCACTTTTTTTTTAAAAAAAATACAGTATTTAATTTGATTTAAACTGTGTATGAAGGAGTGTTGAAGGAATTTTTAACTGAAGCTATTCTGCTCTTAGTGGCATTGAAACTGCCCGCCCCTCAGCCTGCCTCTGGGCCCATCTCATTTGCTCACTCAACTGAGTGCAGTGAGATCATATTCTGATTTCAGGCACTCCTACTGTGTACAAAGAGAGCATCTGGGGAAAAAAAAAATTAAGCTTATTTCCTGCCTTTCTTGTTAAGTGGTACAGACTATTTGTAGGCTTCTGAGCCCTCAAGCCCTTCTGTGTTTGAGGGAAGCCTTCTAGCTTGTTTTTTTTTCTTATAACTAGCCAGTTTTCTAGTTTCAGCACTCAAATCTGTTTCTTTGATCTCAGCACTTGTTCAGAAAAAAAAAAAAAAAAATTTCATTTGCTTTTACTGTACTTGTGTTTCTACCTACTTCTTTTTACTTTTGCATCATCTTAAAATAATTGTATTTATTACTGCTTGGTGTAACTCATTCTAAGCCTTTTGGTTTAAACACTTGGGCTTCGGACCAGTTAGTTGTTTTGCACTGAGAGGGTTTGTGGTCTGCACTGTTGTGGCAGAACAGGTAGCTTACATCCTTCTAGTTTGAGAACTGCTGATTGAGGGCTCAGTGTCTGTTATTCTAAAAGTGTATTAATTCTGGTTTAAGCACTTGGGCTTTCAAGCCAGTTATTTTACATTAAGAGGGTTCGTGGTCTGCACTCTTGTGGGAGGAGAGGCTGGACTCTGCCCTTCTGAGCTGGGAATTTCTGGTTAAAGGCTTATAGTGCATGCATATCTGAACTGTTTCTTACTGAAGTTGGTGCGCCTTGTTTGCTGTGGCATAGACTGGATTCGGGCCTGCTGGATCTAGCTTTGTTTGTGTAACTTGAGCACTAATCCAGACATTCTCTAAAGTATTCAATGGTATTTATTACTGCTTGGTTGTAACTTGATTAAAGTGTAGCTATCATTCAAGTCTTTTGGATTAAGCACTTGGGCTTCAGACCAGTTGTTTTACATTAGGAAGGTTTGTGGCAAGCACTGTGGTGGCAGGACAGGTAGCTTTCATCCTTCTAAGTTGGGAACTGCTGATTGAGAGCCCAGTGTCCAAGTGTATTAGTTCTGGTTTAGGCACTTGGGCTTCAGGCCAGTTATTTTACATTAAGAAGGTTTGTGGTCTGCACTCTTGTGGGAGAAGAGGCTGGACTCTGCCCTTCTGAGCTGGGAATTTCTGGTTAAGGGTTTATAGTGCCTGAATATTTGAACTGTATCTTACTGAAATTGGTACACCTTGTTTGCTCTAGCATAGACTAGATCCAGGCCTGCTGAATCTAGCTTTGTTTATATGCTTGTTGTTTGTTTGCTTGTTATTTCTCTGGAAGCTAATTCCACCTAATACGCAACTTCTCAGCGCTTCTGTGGATCACTAGTGATATCTGCATTGCTTACTGTACTTATTTCCTTGTTTCACTTGAAAGAAAGTTACTGTTTGTCGTTTTGCATTTAGTTACTTGTAACACATTGCACTCAAGTTACCTGGCACTTGCTCACTAAAGCAATTATATAAGTCAGCACTAAAAATTAAAAGCACTACACCCTCACTCCCCACTGGCCCTTGTTTTCAATTAAGGATTTCCCAATATTATTCTAGCATGTCCAAAGGTCAGTTGTCAATCTCCTCTCCGGTCCAGCTGGTGAATCTGGGAATCTTGAGGCAATGTTATAACTGCCTCATGTACACAGACAACCCTCTCCTCCTCCCACATAACACAAATACTTGAGAGATGCAGCTATTTAGCCAAACTGGAGGCTGAGCTCTCTCAACTCAGGACTGGCAAGACCAGACAGGAGGAGAAGGCAACTACACACACCACAAAACCAGCCTCACATAATGCTACCACTCCACTGAATCAAACACATAAACACACAAAGACATACTCGGAGGCTCTGAGTAAAATTTACCTAAACAACAGAGGCCTCAAAGCAGACACCCAAACAACTGCTACCTCAAGACACCCCACAAGCAACACATAAACCACAAAAGCAGTGTGCAAAGCAGTCACAGCCCTTAAGGCCAAATACAACACCAAACATACTTGTCATAGGTGACTCCATAGTCAGACACACTGGCGTCCCACTCACCAGGCTGAACAAGGAGAGGGTCACAGTAAGCTGCCTATCGGGTGCTAGAATCCGCCACATAACACAAGCACTCGGGTCACTCCACGGCAAGTACAAATATGACACAGTCATTGTCCATGCTGGTGTGAACGACCTGAGACGTACCTCCCTGGACTACATGAAAAGAGACATAGAGGAGCTCTCTGATTATGTAGCCCAGGCAGGTATGACCCTAACCCTGAGCAGTATCCTTCCTTCACCAAGAATGATGCCACAATATAGAGACAAGATGATCAGCTTTAACAATTGGCTTAATGTCTGGTGTCATTCAAAGGGGATCCAGTGTCTGTCTGCCTGGGATGACATGCTTGACAAGCCACGCTGCTTCGCAAGGGATGGCTTGCACCTGTCACTCCTGGGATTCCGGATACTGGCTAAGGCTCTTGCCACCCCCATAGTGCCTCTTTTAGGCAAGGGTCAAATTCTAAACCTACCACCCTAGAAAACAAAAATGGGAAGAAACTGAGGGTAATGCTGCTCAATGCCAGAAGTCTAAATCTCAAAATGCACGCACTCGAGGCCCTTCTCAGTATGGAGAACATCGATGTCTGTGCTGTAACTGAAACCTGGTTCAAGGCTCCTGAGAGCACCCGGCACTATTAGGTTTTACCTCATATCATGCGTTCCGGCCCCAAAACCCGGACCACACCACAAAAGGAGGGTGTATCCATATTCATAAAGGATACCCACACCTCCAGGTTGGTGGCAACGCATGAAGCTTCGAAACCATCCAGGTGCAACTAACCATAGGCAAAACTGCTCTACAAATTGTAGCATGCTACAGGCCACCCTCTCAAACTCAGGAACCCCACACAACCTTCCTGAAGACACTGGAGGGTATAAATGTATCTCCAAACACCATCATATTGGGTGACTTCAACTACCCGAATATAGACTGGGAACATTACTCAAGCCCTAACTTTTTAGCCCAACGGTTCCTAGAGTTCATAAATTCAAATGCCATGGAACAGCTAGTCACTGTTCCCACGAGAGGAGAAAATATACTAGATCTCATTGTCACAAACATGGGGACAAAATGCTCCACACGGAAGTATATCCCTCATTGGTGAGATCTGATCATAAACTAATCTCACTGGAAATCCACATCCGCCCCACCCCAAACAAAAGACCATAGTGAAGAACTTCTCTAAAGCAAACTTCACACTACTCAAGACTGGTGTGGTATCCTTCAAGGCCCCTGAGCCAGAGGAAACCACAACCCAAGCTGCAGAAGCCCTTACAAAAGCCTTCTATGAACACCTCCAGGACTGCATGGATCAGGCAATCCCAAATAAAACCAAGACTCTTTCCACAAAGGGCAAACGTCCAGTCTGGTGGACCCCAGCCATTAACAAACTTTACAATAAGAGGAGAAAGCTATTACATGATAGAACAAAATCCATAAAAGGAAGTCACCCCTGATCATTATTAGTAAAAAATACGAGCACTCATAAAATCAACTAAGGCCAATTTTGAGAGAAAAATTGCCATGGATTCAAAGGACAATCATAAGGCCTTTTTCAGCTATGTTAGGAACCTGGGTGGAAACTCCCAGATATGCTCAGAATTAGTCCAAAGTGATACAAAATCACTGAACCCACAGACATTGCCAACATACTGGCAGACAGGTTCAGTGCAAACTTCACCCCCCTCCCCTAAAGGAGAGATAACTATCCCAGCCGAGTGTAGCCTCCCAGACATCTCAAATGTGCAGGTGAAAGCTGCTCTCTCTAAAGCTAAAAACACAGCATCAATGGGACTGGATGGTGTCCCCGGCTGTGTGCTACACGAGCTAAATGAGGAATTAAACCCGCACATAAGGCAGCTGTTTAATCTCAGCCTTACCACAGGATACGTGCCCAAGGGTGGCGTGCGGCAACTGTAGTCCCACTCCACAAAGGCGGCGCCTCACGGACCCTGGTAATTACCGCCCCATAAGCTTAACAAGTCTAGTCTGCAAAGCTATGGAGAGGATCATAATGGAGCTCATAAACAAAGATATAGGGAACTTGCAGACATTGGACCCGACCCAGTTTGGCTTTGTCAAGGGAAGATCATGCCTTTTGAACTTGGTCGACTTCTTCGAAACAGTCACCAAGGCCATTGATGAGGCAAAGGCAGTCCATACAGCCTACCTTGACCTTGCAAAGGCTTTCGACACAATACCCCACTCGGGTATTGTAGAAAAACTTACCAGCTTAAATGTAAACCCATATGTCACAAGATGGGTTGCAAACTGGCTTAAGGACAGAACCCACAGGGTTAGAGTTGCTGGTGCTGTGTCAGACTCCAAGCCGGTCACAAGTGGTGTCCCACAGGGCTCGGTCCTTGGCCCCCTGTTGTTTGGCATCTACTTCTCAGAAGTACAGGCCAACATGGGAGGACTTTGGCTGACAAAGTTTGCAGACGACTGCAAACTGGCTGCCATAGTGGAAAGTGCATCGGACACGGATATCCTTCAGAAGGGACTCATGGAAACAGATAGCTGGTGCCAGAGCCATGGCCTGAAGTTAAACGCCAAAAAATGTATAGTCATACCTTTCGGGAAAAACAAGGTAACCCCAAGCTACCATATAGGTGGCAATCCACTAAGCACAGAAGAGGTTATCAGGGACCTGGGGACCCAGGTTGACAGTGGCCTTTCTTTTGACACTCACGTTGCTAAAGTGGTTAGAAAGACCTTCTACATTGCCCACCTGATCATGAAGGGATTCACATCCAGATCTAGTGAGGTCATTGTTCCCCTGTACTCTTCACTTATCAGACCAATGATCGAGTACAATGCCCCATTCGGGATGTATCTCACCCAACATCTGCAGCAATTGGAGAGACCCCAAAAGTTCCTCACCAAAAGGATAAAGGGACTCCAAAATCTGTCATATGCTGCCAGATTGAAGAAACTCCAGCTCTATTCAGTCGCATACCATCTGCTCAGAGGTGACATGTGCCTGACATACAAGGCCATGTCCAACCCGGAATTAATGGACATGCTCCACCTCAAAAATCCAAATCCACCAAAACCACTAGAGCAAGCGACTTAAACCTTAGCACGGATATAAATAGGACGTGCTGGAGGGATAGATTTATCACTCAGAGACTCCCTATGCTGTGGAATAAAATCCCGGTCCATGTGAGGCAGAGCACCTCACTGACTCTGTTCAAGAGAAATCTAGACCTGTGGATGGGAGATCGTAGGTTTACCCCGGGAATCATCTCTGTGTCACTGCTGGACAGAGGCACAACAAAGTAATGGGCACAGTATTTTTTCATATAAGGGGTGGCGTAAGCCACAAAAATTTGGGCTAGGCTTATAAATGCCTTAGGGCAGATAGCCTAGTATAAACCTATGAACCTATGAACCTATGAACCTATTATATAGCCAAACTGGAAGCAAATCTCTCTTCACCCAAGACTGGACTAGACAGTCAAGAGGAGAAGGTAAACACTTGCACCACACCACACTCATCACATAGTCCCTCAAAACCTACACCACCAAAACACACACATAGAAACACAAAACACACACCTACATTCACGGAGGCTCTCAATAAAAACCTGCCCAAGCATCAGGGACATCCAAAGCATAAACGCAAGCAAACTCCACCCCGCAACACTACCCAAATGACACATAGCCCACAAACTCAGTGTGTCACTCAACCACAGCCCATAAGGCATAACAACATACCCAACGCTCTAGTCATAGGTGACTCTATAGTCAGGCACACTGATGTTCCGCGCACTAGACTAAACAAAGAGAAAGTTACTGTCAGCTGCCTGTCAGGTGCCAGGATCCGCCACATAATGCATGCACTCAGGTCACCCCACAATAAGTACAAATATGACACTGTCATTGTTCATGTTGGTGTGAATGACCTGAGATGTACCTCCCTGGACTACATGAAAAGAGACATGGAGGAGCTCTCCGATCTTGTATCCCAGGCAGGTATGACCCTAACCCTGAGTAGCATCCTGCCATCACCCAAAATGATACCAAAGTACAAGGACAAAATGATTGACTTCAACAATTGGCTAAGCTTCTGGTGTCATTCTAAGGGGATCCAGTATTTGTCTGCCTGGGACGACATGATCGACAGTCCACTATACTTTGCCAGAGATGGCCTGCACCTGTCGCCCTTAGGATTCTGGATACTGGCTAAGGCTCTTGCCACCCCATAGTGCCTTTTTTAGGCAAGGTTCAAATGACAAATTCACCACTGTAAAAGGTACGAGCAAGCAAAATCTGAGGGTAATGCTACTCAATGCTAGATGTCTAAACCTCAAAATGCACTCACTCGAGGCACTCCTTAAAATGGAGAACATTGACATCTGTGCAGTGACAGAGACCTGGTTCAAAGCTCCACTGAGCAGCCCTGCATTACCAGGCTTCAATTCATACCACACATTTCG